>NC_028357.1:28897243-28904758 GCF_000741045.1 Vigna radiata var. radiata
CACACCAACTGTTTGATAAAAATACCAAAAAGAGTTTCTTGTGTTTTTGTGCACTTTGATGTCTAATTGAGTTATGAAAGGAAGAATTGTCATGTGTTGCACAAGTCTCTTGGGAAAACGATACCTGGTCTTACCAGTTTTATTACTTGAACGATTTGGTACACTTGCCAATGAGTTAACAGCAGCGCTTGGAGAGCACAACGGTGTAGTTTGCACGAGAGAAATAAGGCATGAAGTTAAGAGCAGTTCGCGCGAGAAATGGAGGCAGCAAACTTGAAGAGCACTTCACGCGAGACAATGGAGGCACCGAAGTTATAGATGGAGGCAAGGAAGTTGCAAAGGAGAGGAAATGGAGGTTGTTCTCGCGAGAGAAGAAGAAGAACAATAGGCTTACTTCTTTTTATGTTTTTGATATTATAAAGTGATGCTACCTCAGTTAAGCAAATAACTGAGACAATACGCACCCTACTGCCTCGGTTATACCGGTAACTGATGCCTAAAATGGTCAGAAAATTTCAAAATAAAAAATCAAATGACAATTTTGAAATTATTTTCAAACTATACGTCTCGGTTCGTGATTAAATTGAAGTAGAAAAGGTTTATAGACTCGGTTTTAGCAGAACCGTAGCAATAACGGTTAACAAAACGAATTGGAACGTTCAGTTCAAAAATGTCAATTGTTTGTCAGGACTTTATGCTTCAGTTCTCTCACCAATGTTCTTCTCAACCTATCATGTCAAGGAAGTTGCAGAGTTGCAGAGGGATTCTGAAAGGCTTTATGTCTTAGTTCTTTGACCAACCGAGATAGTATGTCCTTCTCAACCTATCATGTCAATGAAATTACAAAGTTGTAGAGGGATTTGGAAGGGCTTTATGCCTTGATTCTCTAACCAACCAAGGCAGTATGTCCTCCTCAAAAATGTGTCAGAAGAAAAGTTTGTTTTTCAAGGAGACAGGTGGATTTTTGCAGACTTTTACGTCTCAGTTACTTCATAACCGAGATAATGAGACTTTTATGCCTTGGTTCTCCTAGAACCGAAATCTATAAGTTTGTTGAAACTACAAAACTGTTACCATATTTTTTTATGCTTCAGTTTTTTGAAAGCAAAAATGTATTGTGAACGTTAAAATCCTCGTTATACACTAGTGACACAATAACAATAAAAAAAGTGATAATCATTATAACAACAAATAAAAGAGAAAAATAAGAAAAAGAAAAACAAAAAGTGATGGACACAATATAAAAATTAAAAACGAAGTTAGAATATATAAATTTTGTGAACGCAAGAATGTGTACTATTTACCTTTAAGTTAAGCTGTTTGAGAAAAATTGCATAAATTTTATATATGATTATAATGAGCGATTGAAATCAGTTATACGAATATATTAATTGTAATGTAAGTTTTAATTTATGAAATACTATCTTATTTTATTGTCTTTTTAAAGGAAAAAAAAAGTAGAATATGACTATCTGAATTTACTTATATGATAATGGTATTTGCAATTTTTAATCTACTGTGATAATAATATTTTAATTTGTTCACGTTTAATAATGGAGTCCGTGATGGCACACATATATCACAAATATATTAGAAATTAACTATTAACATGAAGTATTGGCAAAAGTTAAGTGCCTTAAGTGATCTATTAGAATAATGTTGTTACCGACCTTGCATTTTTGCATGAGGAAGCTTCTAGTGTTATTTTGAGATTTCAAAAAACATATTAAATGTGCATGAATGTTGCATTGTTTACTATGTTAATGTTCATACACTTTTCTCTCAATCTTTATATCATTTTATGTTAGAACATCACTGCTAAAGCTTTTATGGTAAAGCTTTTTAAACATGTTCTAGTAAAAGAAAATCATATATCTACAGAGGTAATGGGAACATTATATATATATATATATATATATATATATATATATATATATATATATATATATATATATATATATTGAAAATTAGAGTTATAAAAAATGCAACACTCATATAAAAATTATAACCATTTATTATGTCTTGAAGCCTCGAAAATGATTAGCCTTGAAACATCCTCATACAAAAATTCAAGGCCATTAACAGCATTAAGTGCAATATTTAGTCTAATGGATCACTGTATACACAGTTGTTGGTTGGTTATACCTGACATTAATACTTGCCAATTCTATAAATCATATACTCTAGCGTGTAAATTATTAAATCAGTTGCTAAATAAATTCAAAATCATCATAAAGTAAATTAAAAGAACAAGTATTGTTAACACGTAGGTGAGTTCATATTGGATTGTTCTAATTATGTTCATTGAACGAAAACAATAAGAAAAGTAATGCATAGATTAAATAAAAGACTTAAGCTTCCATCCCTTAAGTGCATTAAAATCTATGCAATGATAAATATTATTGAGACCAAAGACTTGCCGGTTACTTAAAGACAACACATTGTAAGTTTTAAGTAAAACAACTACAAAAGTAAGGGTTTAATATAAAATTACAATGTAGCTTTATTAGTTGTTTTACTTGAAAATCAAAACGTGTCGAAGGGTGTAAAAACTTTATTTTAAAAAAAATGCTAAACAGTAAATATTGATTTTCATTTAATCGAAATAGAAATGCGAAAGATGAATCATATTTTGACTTTTCTTTCAACATCACAAATGTCCAGAAATATTTTTGTAGTTAATAAAATATAAATTGTTTGTGTAAAAATGATTAAGCATTTAACTCCTTTTAGATAGAAACTCATTTTCAATTAAAATGCAAGAAAATAACTGGTGAATAAAAAATTAAACAATAGATGGTGAATAAAAAATTACATAAAAGACGAGTGGGTTCCAAATGCCATTTGCTATTACCATGTGAATTTTTGGCCTTAAAATATCAAACAAATAATATGTTTTCCATTATAAATTGAATTATTTTTAATATCTTCACTTAAGTTTATGTAAAGAAATTTCTTTATATTTTCACTCTCTTAAAAAAACATTTTTTATATCCCTTGAAGTTTAAATTTTGGGATATCAAATTAGATAAAGAAATATTAACAAAATTACATGAGATATAAGGAAATTTTGTAATTTATGTGGCACAAAAACTATCCCAAAGATCTTAAAATTGCATTTACTAGATCAAGATTGGTTAGATCAGATTTATGACATTGGGGTTTTGGTAGAGGCTGTTTCTTGCTGCACAGCATAAAATATGTGAATTTCCAAAGTTTTGCTTTCCAAAACACAATAGACCAATTCCAGAAATATCTTTCTGGAAGAAACTCATCAATTCCAAAATTATCTTTCCGTAAGGACCACCCACCTTAATTCCTGATCAAAATTTCCTAAAGCCAATATTTCCATAATGGAGTGCAGGAAGAAATTTGATGGGGGTACAAAAGAAACACTCAAGCCTCGACCCTGAACATCAATGAGATTAAAGCTTGAACAACATGCGAAAGGTATTAATTTTTAGTGGGCTAGAGTTGGTAGATTGTTTTTACTAGATCTAAATTACTAGAACAGATTTTGATAAATGGAATATTGGTAGATTATATTTGAATTAGATCCAATCAAGAGGATACAAAAATAAAGTTAAAATAGAAACAAATTAAACATTCGCATTGAAAATAAAAACTATATTAAAGATTTTAAAAATAGATATGAAAGTGATGTAGTAGAAGAAGGATAAAGATATTTAAACAACATTTTTTTAACAACATTTGAACATCATCATACGTGTCATTGTGTGATTAGTCCATGGTGGTGTTATTGTGTCATTTGGACCAATCACACAATGACACGTATGATGATGTTCAAATGTTGTCAAAAAATGTTGTCTATATATCATTACCCGTAGAAGAAACTTGAAATCATTACCTTTAGGAATTTTTTTTTTCAAAAGTGATGAATCGGAAAGTAAAGAATGAGACGTGAGGAAAAAGTCAGACCAAAATATTCGTGGAACACTATTCTCTTTTCTAATTTATAGATGAAAATCTCCTACACCTCATCCTTTCTGTTTATACATTTGGCCCAAGTCTAAATTTTATGTGGAGATTTTAATATTGTCCCTTTCATGAGTGTTTAAAATAAATTAAGTATATCATTTTTTTAATATATTTTAAAAAATTAAAATTAGTATTTCTATCTTCAAAGCCCTCAAAAGAGTTTTCCTCTCTTTCCAAGAAGTAAGCCAAGATTGTCACATAAGCAAAACTAGTGTTAAACCCTACATGTAGGAGCAGGGCTGTTAAAAAATAACTGAACTGTACTGTACTGCAGTTAACTGTACTATATTATACTAAAAATATCTGATCCACTTTTACTAACAGTTCAGTATACTATTTTATGGTTCAGTTTTTAAAAACTGAACNTATAACNGTTANAGTTCAGTTAACTGTNAGAACTGTATCTACTCTTACATCTTCTCTAGTTCCAGTTTCGTCTTGTCAAAAAAGCTTTATTTAATAATAAAATATTAATAAAAACAATTGTTCACATAAAAAAATAATAATTAATTTTTTAAGAAAATTTTTTTATCACAAAATTTATATTTTTNATATATATATATATATATATATATATATATATATATATATATATATATATATATATATATATACTTTGAATTAATCTTATTTTCAGTTTATTTGAAATTTTGAATAAATAAATAAATTCAATTAAAAAATATATAAATAAAACAAGTTTGGATTTCGCGACATTATTCTTGGTTCATTTTTAGTTCTGGTTTTTCCTTAGACATCGAAAGGAAAATTCGATGGTTGTACTGAATATTTTGTTGTCTACCATAGGAACACTAGAGGAAACAAGCACAGTGGTAGTTTAAAGGCACTTTATTAAATGTAAGTAGCATGTGTATTCATTTTGTACGGACTGGGGAGTTAAAGATAATGAGTTTGCTTGGAATGTTAGACAATAGATTAAAACAAAAGGAGGAGCCTTTATGTAAGTAAAAGGGGAACATACGAAGAAGGAAGATGAGAGGGTTGCAAGTAGGGATAACAAGTCGGGTCATATATAGATAATGTTTATCCGTAATCTGACTTGTTAGATAAAATTGTATCTGTTAGTCAGTTTTTTATTTATATAGA
Source organism: Vigna radiata var. radiata (assembly GCF_000741045.1). Taxonomy (NCBI): domain Eukaryota; kingdom Viridiplantae; phylum Streptophyta; class Magnoliopsida; order Fabales; family Fabaceae; genus Vigna; species Vigna radiata. The sequence continues at coordinate 28,902,347 of NC_028357.1, forward strand.
TATCCATTTAAAAAATATTGACGAGTATTTTAAAATTCGTACATATATGTGGATACTAAAAAAAATAAAAAAATATATTTTATACAATTTTAAAATAAAATTTAAATACAATTACAAAAAATATATATAATATAATATAATATAAATTAAATTAAATATAAATTTAAATTTAATTTTAATTAAATTTAATTAAAAAATATAAATTAATTTGCTTTTACTTTTACAAATATATAGTATATTACTTGTATCCAACCTGTTTAGTAGTCGATATTAAAATACCTATTACTCACTATTTGTCGATAATAAATATTCACAAATAATAATTACTCCGGTGAATTTTATTTAAATGCTTGCGGATTTTTTACCATCCCGCAAGATATAAGCTTATTCATACAACACTGTCAGAGTGTTTTTTTCTTCAATCTATTCAGTACAATTATATTTAATCTGCTTCTTGTAACTACAAAATAATGATTTATATATTGAAAATATTTTAATTATATCACGTTATTGTATCGGGTTAATACGAGATACTGACCAGATAAATATATTTAGATTGAAGTTGATACTATATTTCAATTCTTTTAGCTTTTACAATCGATTTACTACTTTTCAATAAAGAATTTAACCGTTTATTTTTTTTCCATAGTAATTGATTATATTAAACTACTTTATGAAAGTTACGAAATAGTTCACCTCACAAAATATAAGAATCTAACTTATCCGTATCTTAGATTAGGTGCGAATTAACATAGTACTCATTTTTTTTATGTTTTCATCGCACCTTACTAACATATGCTAGTGCATGGAATTAGTCACGAAATTATTTAGTTCCTTTATCTCAATTATTACCAAAAAATATTATTAATAAAATTATATTTGTTAGTAAAATAATATTTACCAACAATTTTTATTAATAAATATGGGTATTTTAAATACTGATAAATATTTTTATTGATAATAAATCTTTTAATAAAATTTATTAAAAATATATAATTTTTTTTGTTGACGAATGTTTTTATTGGTACACTTTGTCAGACATCAAAATTTTCATTTTAGTTTCGATTATATGATGATAAAATCTTTTAGTAATGGATTTCTTTAAAATAAATCAATAAATTCGTGAAATTTTAGAAAATTTGTTGACAATTTCGTCAATAATTAAATTTTTGAAAATCTTTTAAACAAAATTTGTTGGTAATTATACTTTTTAAAATTAAATGGTAATTTTATTAATAAATATTTCGCTAAAATGGACTCAACTTTTCCACCAAATTTAAAAAAATATGTGTTATAAACTATAAGGAGATGGATGGAATAAAGAAAAGAAAAAGAAAGAAAAAAAGAAAAGGAAAATAAATAATTACATATGCAACATACAATTTATTCAAGCAAACAAATAATTACATGTTCATATTAAAAAAAAAATTAAGAATAGGAACTGGAAGTGTGAAAGTCGATCAACAATGGAGAATATCTGCATTTTAGAAGCTATAAAATCTCACAACAAAAATACTGGACAAAAATAAACAACACATTAATTAGTCACATAATTCCTAACCTTAAAAGTTATTTCATCAGCAAATCAATCAATTTAATACAAACAATTCAAAACTAATTTCTATATCCCTAATTCAAAAGAATTCATATGGCTATATGTATACTAACTCTTATACTATATATTTTGTATGGTTTCATTTTTTTTTTTTTTGACATTATCTTCAATTTTCTTTATTGTAAGTAATATTATACACCAATTTACATTATCATCAAATTTTTAGAGTTCTTAATATTATAAAATTTCATATCAAACTTAATTTTTTGATTAAAGACAAAATTAATCTTCTTTTATATAGTTAAACAATTTACATTAACAATACCAATGGAATTTATATGACCATTGCTATTCCTATGACCATTATATCAATCTAATCACCAAATAAGAGTACCATTAATCCTATGATAATTATATCAATCTTATACCAATTATTATCAAACATAGAGCAAAATGAAGGAGGGTTTGAAAAACTTATTAAGCCAAGACGAAACAGTGAAGAATAGCAAGGAGGAACGACGACACCAAGAATGAACCGTGGCGATGACAGTGGTGGAGGCAGCTGATAATGCTAATTCTTACCATTATTTAAGCATCATTTTAGTGGCAAAATCAACTCCTTCATAGCTTTTACTTTGTTTTATCCTCACATTTAGTGTGTTTTCTAGTTTTCTTGTGTTTATTTAGTTTTTGCTTGTTTTTACCTCTAATCTCTATGTTTGAGTGTGTGAAATAAAGGATTAGGAAGCAATTCTAGTGGAGGAAAACAAGCAAGAACTCAAGAGAACATGTTTTGGGACCATAATTGATCAATTTGAAGCAAATACCCATGTTGGACGCCTTCGGAATCGCGCAAG
>NC_028357.1:28915263-28934329 GCF_000741045.1 Vigna radiata var. radiata
AGTTTTTAGCAGTGCAGTACAGTTCAGTTCGATTTGCCCACCCCTATGTAGGAGCGTTAACTTAGAGGCAAGAAGGGTCTTTGTCCAAGTGGCATCTAAGTGTCCTGAAGTTGAATTTCCTATTAGTTTTCTTGGCATTGAGCATGATTCTTGTGGCATGATTAATAGTATTAATGGTATGATTAGATGAAAGTAATTAATATTTAACTAATTAAACAAGATCAAAATGAGAATTAAGTGAATTAAAGACTACGAAGAGTTAACTTTGTTAATTTTAAGTGATCAATAATAATGACGAAATTAACATTATCACATATTAGCATTAGGAAACGTACCATGTAATTGTTAGGTTTTTTATGAAGTCTTAGATGACCATGAGTAGACTATAATAACTAGAAAAGACTGAAAGCGTGAGATTAAGGATGATAGGAAGTCAAGAGGAGATAAGTTTTAAAATATTAAATTATTTTTAAAATAAATTCAATTTCATGTGTCTAAGTAAAAAATTATAAATGTATAATATTTAATTTTAAATGATTTTCTTTAATAATTAATATTTTTTATGTAATAATTTTATTTTTATCCTTTTATATCAAATAAAATTTTCAAACAATGATTAGTGAATATCGAATATTCACGAGTTAAATACCATAAATAAATAAATAAGTAAATTATTCATATTCATTATCCACATATATTTGCAGGAGTGAGACACTGGTGGTGGTGAGATGTATACGCTGGAAAGAAATTATATATGCAATAAAGTTAGTAATAGATAGAAAAATAGCGGTTTAGCTGTTATGTAAAACAAATTTGGAAGTAGTTGGTAAGTAGCATTTGCATGTATCGTGATATATGTGTGACAGGTGGATACAATAGGGATTTCGACTGCATTTGGTTGCTAATGGGGAAGACTTAGTTGGAACTACATGCATTTTCCTTTTCTGTTTCATGTTGATCCGAGAGTCCTGTGATGTAACAGTATGATAGGATTGAATGGTTTTCTTATGATGATCACTGAAATAAGATATGAATGTATCGTTGGGGTCAAAGTTTTCATTATTTTTTAGTTATTGTCAAAGTCCATATTTTTTTACAGTGGGTAAAGAAGCCGGCCCCACGTCCGAGAATGACTACATTTCCAGTCGGAGATTATTGTTTACATTTATTCGTGTAGGTGTAAGGCGCGATGACTACTTATTGGATAAAGAGAGATCGGATTAATAAAAAAAAATCTAGAAAAGAAGATGGAAAAAGAAACTCAATTGAGAATCAAGACGAAAAGATGGAAAAAGAAACTTCAATTAACCTTTATTTTATACTATTATAATAAAAATTGAATATAAAAAAAATTTTGATATACCTAAATTTTGCAAAATATTTTATCGAATTTTTGACTACACAGAGACAATCAATGAAAAAAGACGAAAAAAATCTAGTACTAAATGAAATTTCATTGTTATGTTAGAAGAAGGATAGCTATACTGATTCGGTATACTCAAAAGATACCGTTGGTACAAAATGGACGATCTAACAAAGATTATATTTCAGTAAATTTCGCCTTACTGATCTTGTCTTTTATGGACTTGACCTCCCTTTTTGACTCTACAAGAATATGTAGATACATATTTCTGAATATGTGTAACCATTAGTGGAAAGATATTTTTGAACATGAAAAATTTGAATTTGTTTTCTATTACTCTATTGTGTCTTTAAAATGACCTTGATAAAAGTTAAACAAGTAAAATAATAACTCGATTCTGCAAAGGATCAGTAATAGAAAACTAACGCACCAAAAAAATTTTCAAAAAGCTATTAAACATACCGTTTCATTACAAGACCATACAAGATTTAGGATGCACATTTAAAGGTACTTTGGTTAAAAGCTAATGATTTGGCACTCGGAAAAATAAGGGGACATCTCATCTCTCCTTCGGCAATTTAGAGTTCACAAAGTTGAAGACAATATAATCAATGTAATTTAATGCTTGCTAACACCTACCACATACTCCAGTCATGCATGCAAAGAAGTGTCAGAGAAAGCTATTGAACAATTAAGAATAATATTTGGTTTAGGAAGGGTGCATTTCGAAGGAAGAAAAATGATCGAGAAATACAATCGATGAACACAGGGGGTGAGGAAAGTAGAGTGAATAGAAATAACTTAGAAATGAAGTGAAAATTGTTTAAGATATAAAATAAATAAACAAAAAATTCTTCAATGTTTAATCACCAGCATATGTAATTTATTTTAATGTTATCACTGTTCCTTTCTTATTATATTTGAGGAAAAATAAAGGTTTAAATCCTTTTTCGGTCCCTAAGTTATAAATTGGTGTTCAGTTTAGTCTCCACTTTTAAAAATGTCAACCTTTGGTTCCTAAGTTTTAAAAAATGTATAAAATAGTGATGAAGATTGAAAAATAGTTATTTTCATATGTCAATTTGATCAAAATTACACCCTTTACTACTCGGAATGAGCTTAGAATCAAGCAAAACTCAATAAATGAGTCTAAAGAGAGTCAAAAGTTGTTTCTAGCAATTTTATGCTTGTTTTGCATTGTTTTGTAGCTAATTTGAGAAAAGTAAAGAATGGAGTTAAAGATATAAGTGTTGACTCAAGAAAAGAGCAGAAAAATGAAGATTTGAAGAGTCGACATACCGCCCAGCGACACACTTAAACCGCCGGGCGGTCAAGGACGAGGAGTAGGCATGGCGATTGACGCTGGGCGATCCTGAGGGAAACCACCGGGCGGTGGCGATTGCTGCCGGGCGGTGTGGAGGCAAACCGCCGGGCGACACACTTAAACCGTCGGGCGGTGGTCCGCTGGGCTTGGACCTGTTTTCTGTGTTTTTTATGATCTGTTTGGGCTTGGGCTTGTTTTATGTTTTAGGGTTTGTATCTTTTGATGGCTTAGGCACAAAAACACACTTTTCACCCCTTTTGGGGTAGATTTGGAGATGGTGACAGTTCTCCTTTTCTCCTTTTTAGGGTTTATATCTCTTTCATTCCATTCTTCATCTAGATTCATCATTACAATGGTGAACTAAACCCTATTGTTGTTAGGGGAAACAATGTAATCTTTTGATGCTCTCTTTAATTGAAACTCTTGATTATTTATATGGTCTCCATATGTTTTGATTGATAATTGTTGGGTTATCATCTGTGCTTAAAGCCTTTATCGTTTAACTCATTCGGTAACTGATGTTTGTCTTTATTGATATGGGGACGTACAGTAATGACATGAACTGGTGAGTAATTTCTTGATTTTGCAATACCACCTAGGGATAGGGGTAGGACGATCAATTGCGCTAACTTCTGTTTGTAATGCGGTATTAATTGCTAGGGGAGGCTAGGGATAGCAAGCCAGTAGTTAATATTAGGCCCTTTTCGCTGAGGGATCGAGTTAAGGGGAGGCTAAGAAAGTCGCATAACAATTGAATTAATCAAACTAATATTCAAGGGTAGTATGTAAGAGAGAGCGGATTAGATGAAATTGTAAACCCCCAACAACTCTATTCATTCATCCACTTTTGTGTTTAACCTCAATTGATCAAATTGCATTCATGTTTATTTTTTCTGCACTTTATAAAAATCTCAAAATATTATTTTTATAGTCTTGATTGGTTAAGCAAAAGCACAACAGTTTAGTGTCGTGAGTCTCTTGGGAAAATGATACTTGGACTTACCATTTTATTATTACTTGAACGATTTGGTACGCTTGCCAATTTGTCAACACCCAGCAGTTAACGAAATCAATGAAATATGTATCACATCAGTCTCCTCTATATTCTTTCATACTTGTGGGCTCTTTGAAGGTTGCAAAATCTCCATATCTCGATGGCAACTTGGTATATATTTCATTGATTTTGTTAACGGTTGGGACTGATTTGATACATTTTTTATAACTTAGGGACCAAAGGTTGACATTTTTAAAAGCGGAGACTAAACTGAACATCAACTTATAACTTAGGGACAAAAAAAGGTTTAAACAAAATATAAAAGGGTGTGTAGACTTTCAACCCTTTTTAGCTATATTTCCGCTACCAAACATTCTTCATTTCCCATCTCTCTTTAATTTCAACTCCCCTCTGTCTTCCTTATTTAATCCCTACCAAACACACTAATAGAATCCATAATGACTAGTGGAACAGACAACATCTGATTCTAAAGCTAGTGATTGAATACACGAAATTTGGTCAATGTAAACCTTAGAACCATCTGCAAGGGTGATGAAGTGCAAAATTTTCACGATGGATAAACATTAATACTATAAAAAAGCTGCAAAGTCCAAAATCTATTAAAGTCCGTAATTACCAAATTTGGGGTACAAAAATCATTAAAATTTAGATATACTTTGTACTATAGAACTTTTTTTTCTTGCGGAGTGAGATACTTTCTGTGTCTAGAACCCTATAATTAGGAGAGGTGCTGATTATTCTTGAAAACCATGTAGGGAACGTCTTAAGTGTGCCCCTTTAGCTTACAGTGTTGGGAGCATTGTGGTCTAGAACTTCATACAATGGGAATGTTGAGTATGCAACAACTTGATTTCAAAGATTCTCAAAATCCTTAGGAAAGTCATGCAGAAGAAATGTTATATGCATATTGGTATAATTTATCCACTATTTTCTTAAGGTTATTACTAATAAGATTGTCTTAATTAGCTGGCTGGTTGACCGAGTCGTTTAAATAGAAAGAAAATATATACTTTGCATTGGAAGAATTGTGAAGCTGTGAAATGAGTCATAAAGGCACTGATTGACATTTGCATATACTTTTTGGCTTCATTTCTCATATAAGGATTTATCCAAAATAGTAATGGCCATTAAAATCAATAGATAGTCAGAAGGGATGTCAATTAATAGCTACTTGTCTACCATTCTTCCTTTAGAGAGGTGAAAATATCTTCCGCCTTCTTGGAGAATGATCAGAGTGCTAAAGGTAACTTTTGTCAAGGACCCAAACTTCAACATATGAATGTCAATTAAGGCTACACTTGTTAAATTTCACAGAGAAGTGATATTTCTGATTCTTGCTCAGATAGAACTACAAAAACAAATGAACAAATGTCACTCACACCGCTGCAATACTTCATTGATCTAGGGTTAACAGACCCACTGCTCAGATTAAGGAAATAAATAACCTGAGACTTGGAATGGACAAAGAATGGACCAAAACTAACAAAGGTAGTGCACTAGTTGGATTTGTTAATGAGAAGAGGGTACATGGCTTTCACACAAGCTGGAGTTTAAAGTGTCTGGGCAACAATGGACGCAGTTGAGTGAACAACCCGGTGCAGAAGCAGGATGAGAAGTCCACGTTTAATTGAGAATCAACCTGCTTTGACAACATGTTGTCACTAAGGACAGTATTATGGTGCTTTGGAAGTGTTTCAAGTGGTGTTGACACTTAGCAATAAGGATTTACTTGGAATAAATCATGGTATTTTGAAGAACAAAAAAGTTGAATAAAATATGGATTAATATCCCTAGGTTACTGATAGGTTTCTGAACAAGAAACCTAGTCAAAGACACTCTCACACACTCTCAAACAGTAAAACGAAATGAATTTTTGTATTATTTACAGTAAAGAATCGTTTATACAATCAAGATCCATGGGCATAATCCCCTTCACTGTTCTAATCAGCGTGTCAATAATCAATCTTTAAAAAAAAACTTCCTTCTAACTATACAATCAATCTATATATATAATCTCTTTTCCCACCCAGCCTAACTGTTAAAAACAGTTAGATGTTATTAATGCTAATTATTCTTCTTTCGTACACTCTTCGCTTCCTATCATTATCATCCGCAGAAGCTCAACCTTGTTCTCAAGGTTGAAATCTGGACATTGATCCTTGATAGTCAATTCATCTTCCCATGTCGCCCCATCTTCACCACCCTCCTGCCATTCTTTTAACAACTGTTGTACTCTCTCCTCCCCTTTCTGTAACTATCTTCTTCTCATAATTCTTTTGGGCCAAAATGAGGGCCCATCTACATTCAAATCTTTTGGCAACTCCTTCTTTGCCCTCTGCTTTCCTACAACCTTATTCAACTGCGATACATTGAACATTGGATGTATGCGTGCTATCTCTGGTAACTCGAGCTTGTAGACCACCTCCCCGCCTTCTGTATAATTTGGAATGGCCCAAAGTACCTAACTACTAACTTCGGGTGAAGTCTGGTTGACATTGAGGTATGCCTGTGAGGCCTTATCTTTAAATATACCTAATCTCCAACCTCTACATTCACGAGTCTCCTTCCTTTATTGGCCTGTTTCACCATGAACTCCTGAGCCATCTTTAAATTGGATTTTAACTGCCTCAGAGCTTCATCCCTGGTCTGTAATTCCTGACTCACAGCCTCCACTGAAGACTCTCCCGTTATAAACCTGTGCAAGGAAGGAGGAGATCTCCCATATACGGCTTCAAAAGGGGTACACCTTGTTGCTCTTTGGTAGCTAGTATTATACCAATACTCCACCCCTTGGGTTGTTCAAAACAGAAACATCTTAGATAGCCTTCCAACACCCTATTTAACACCTCCGTCTGCCCATCGGATTCCGGGTGGTATGCAGTGCTCATTTTCAATTGAGTGCCCTTCATTTTGAACAACTCTTCCCAAAAGACACTCAAAAAGAGGGAATCTCTGTCATTGACAATGGAAATAGATACCCCATGTAGTCTAACTATCTCTGTAACAAATATTTAAGCAATTGTACGAGCTGAGTATGGATGTTTGAGTGGCAAGAAATGTCCATCACTACCAATATAGCATCATATCCATGTGATTTAGGCAGCCTCACTATAAAATCCATGCTCACCTCCTCCTAAATGGCATTCGAAATAGGTAGAGGCTACAACAATCCCTATGGAGATGAGGACAAGTACTTGTACTTGTATAGAAATCCGATAGCCATATGTTTCGGATGTTGATATCCGATAAATAGTTGTTTTTAAAATTGTTTTTTATTTAAATTTAATAATTATTTAATTTAATTTAATATTTTAATATAATTTGATATATTTTTAATATAGTAAATCAAATTGATTATTACTATTTTTACTATTATTATTTTTATTTTAATTATTTAATATAATTATTATTATAATATAAATCATATTTTAATAATTATTAAAATATAAAATTAAATTAAATAATATTTAAATTTTAAATTAAATTAAATTATTATTAAGATGATGTAGAATGCTTTTAATAATAAAGAGAAAAAGTATGAAAAGATATTTATTAGACTTAAAAATGAAATTGTTTAAAAAATTGAAGGTATAAGATGAGTTGTGAGAAGGTCAAAAGTGAAATTTTTAAAATTACACAGTAAAGAGTTGGAGGTGTAGGATGAAACACTCACTAATTTAATCCAAAAAAATCTTGAAATTTATTTTAAGCCCGGAAACCTACTGGGGCCATATTCACCTTCATTTAAAAGAGCAAACTTTAGCACAAACGAACAAAGGTAATTAAGAAGAAGAAAATTTGGGAAGAAAAGCAAAAGAAAGGAGATGGTGCTTCCTGATGAAGAAATTTCGAGGCTCTACCGAATCAGGAAGACGGTGATGCAGATGCTGAGGGACAGAGGCTACCTTGTGGGAGACTTCGAAATCAACATGTCCAAGCACGAGTTCAAATCCAAGTACGGCGAGCACATGAAGCGCGAGGACCTCGTCATCAACAAGTCCAAGAAGGACAACTCCGGCGATCAGATCTACGTCTTTTTCCCGGAAGAGGCTAAGGTCGGCGTCAAAACCATGAAGACTTACACTGAGCGTATGAACTCCGAAAACGTCTACAGAGCCATTCTCGTCACTCAGACTAACCTCACCCCCTTCGCCAGAACCTCCATTAGCACAATCTCTTCCCAATTTTACTTGGAGGTTTTTCAGGTTGCCTTCTCTTTCTCTGCCTCTTTCTCTTTCAATGTTTGATTCAAATTCACCCGTCGCCAGAGGGGGCGCCGCGACCTGTGCGATGCCGGCGTCAACCACCCACTTTCATCTGGGTCGGGTATTTGGGTTTTAGGTTTTTCTTTCCTTCCCTTGTTTGTTTTAATTTATTGGGCTTCTGTTTAAGTATAATAGTTTTTTTTGGTTTCTTTTGTAAAGCATTATACTTTTTAATCATTGAACTCTGCATAAATATAGTAGTATTGAAAAGCATAATTATATTGAGTATTATGATAGTTTCTAGGTATACTGTTATATGCATAACAGTTTTATTTAATTTGTTGTGAATGTGAGTTTTATGTTGAAGTATTGTTTCAGGAGGCAGAGCTGCTGGTGAATATTACAGAGCATGTGCTTGTCCCTAAACATCAGCTTCTCACCGATGCTGAGAAGAAAACCTTGCTTGAGAGATATACTGTGAAAGAAACTCAGGTTGGTCACTTTTCGCTTGGTGAAAATGTTTAGCGTGCCTTATCATTTTTTCTTTTGGATTGTATAGTTTCAAACAATTGTTCTTGGTTCTGGAATCATTAAAATAAGAGCTAGAACTTTGAATTATAATATGTTTTTTCTTGTTTTTGGAAACTCGATTTAATGACACGAGAGTGTTTTGTGATTAATTTAGTGGGCGACGGATTCAGTTATATTTTTTCTTAACTTTGTTTAATTTTCAATGTGTTGAATAACCAACTTCATTCTTCCAAAAAAAATATAAAAGAAACCAGATAAATTTGAGCAAAGTTAAGTAAAGATATGTGAAAAAGTCACTCAATCCTTTTCCCATTTAGTGTTTTACTCAAATTTTTGTCTGAGTTTAATTATAATGCATTAGTTTTCACTTTACTATTATTATTCAATAGTGGATTCGTAAGATTGTTGATTTTTTAAGGATTACTTTAAAATTCATATTTAAATCGGTTGAGTGTAAAAATTTTAAACACTGAGTAAATTAAAAATTAAACTCTCGTTTATTTCAGTGTTTGTTTTGGGTTTTGTGTTTGATGCTGACATGGTGCCTTTTTTTGTGGGGTGGATCTCAGCTACCTAGGATTCAGGTGACAGATCCTGTAGCAAGATATTATGGATTGAAACGTGGTCAAGTTGTGAAGATTATTCGGCCGAGTGAAACTGCTGGAAGATATGTTACATATAGATTTGTTGTATAAGAATGTTATAACTTATTGACTACATTACTTTTTAGGATATGTTTCATAGTAATGGACAGAGATGTGAAGCTTGTGGATTCAAAGTCCCATTTTTATATCGAAATTGATTGATGCTGTTATGAACAGTCGTGTGTTATATGAAGCTTTGTTTCTTTTCGTAATGGACCAATAATGTCTTTTGGTAATACAGACGAGAGCTTCCTAATTGTCTATTTAGGTTGTTGATGTTGACATAGATGCAAATCAAGGGATAGAGATGTGAATTTAGAGGATCTGCACTCCTTTTTCTGAACCTCGACGATACTCTCTTTCTCTCTTGCTTGTTTTCTTTCAGTGAGTTTGGCTCTCTCATTCTTCGTATTTCATTCCTAATCAATCCAATGTTTGATGAGAAGCATGGTGCTTCTGTTTTGATTTGTTTTTGTCTTGATTCTGCATTTCTGTTAACAAATCTGGTTGAAATTGTGCTTTTAAGTTTGTTGCTTTAATTACTAATCAATTCTTAGTCAAATCCTCTTCTCACAATATTTGAAAGTACTTTTATGGCTTTTAAAAGATAATTTGCACCCATGTTCTTAACAGAAATTAGTTTTTATAATATTAGAAGATTCACGTTTCTGTTTGAGGGTTTTTGTATTGGTTCCATATTTACTCTTTCTGTTATTTACATTTTCTCTTTCTTCCTTTTCTGTATATATACACATGTCCACATTTTAATAAAGCAAGTCTGAGCAGCATGATACGTGCTTGCATTGCGTTTCTCTCTGTGCCATTTACTTTCTTATTTGTCATGGTATCAAGAGCCTGACGATCTTCTCCTTCCTCATCACTTCCGTCTGCTATCATGGGTGATGAGTTTGATCCTTCTCTCAACGTTCATCACTTCCGTATGCAAGGACAGTTAGGAAGATTTTTTGTTGTTTTTGTTTTTTCGTTTTAGCAGTGATTTTGTAGCTGGTTGTGTTATGCAGAATCAAGATGTCCAAATTGTGTCCGTATGTAACTGTTTGTGCACGTATTTAAGTTTTCTTTCTCAATAGTATATGGATCAGAAGAGAAAAATGGTATCAAACACCATTCAGCATTGTGAAACCTTTGTTTCTAATCAGCACTTTGGCATGTATTCATACTAACAAGGTAGCCATGCCTGTCAACATTTGCATCACCTCGGAGAAATTATGAATAATAATTCAACACATGATTTATTTAAAATGCAAGTAGATGAAAAGTTTAAAAGAGATAGTATATTATTTGTGAGTTTCTCCATATAACTAAATAAGAATGAAATCGAATTCAAAACTAAAATTTAAAATCGTCTCACCTTTTATGTGATTGAAGGTAGAGAGAATCGATATCAATAAGTTATTGTTCTATAATGAGATTATTGTTTTAGTTTTTTTTTTAGGATAATTTATTTTTTTCTATTTTTAGCAATTAAATTTTCATGTCATCTAATTATGGTGTGTATTCAAACAATTTTGATTATGCTTTTATTTTCTAGTACACCACAATGGTTTAAACAACATCTATGAATTGGTAACACATTATTTGAAAGACATTAGACCACTAATTTAACTTTTTAAGAAAGACATTATAGTCTCTACTAATTTAACAGGGATATGAACTTGACAAGAACTTCAAATGAATTCTGAGATGCTAAGGAGNCAAAAACGTTTACTTCATTGGACAATGCAGAACCTCCACCAACTAAATCAGATAAAGCTCTAATGGCAATGAAGGGTTTCTTTTGTTGGAGGCACACTAATGCAACAGCAGCACTTTCCATATCAATAGCAGTTGCATTAAATCTGGAGTTCAAAAATTCTCTGTAAGCTTTGTTATCAACAAACACATTGGCTGCCACTCCTTTCTCCACTCTTGTCACAATAGGCTTCCTTGGCAAACATGTTGTGTTGACACAACTCTCCAATTTAACATTCTGCACAAAATGACTTTCTTTTTTGAGCTTTTCTTAGAAAGTCAATTATAGGTAAGTGATAATTAAGATGAGTTTAATTAACTTAATTACCTTCAGTTTTCCTGCAATTTTAAAATAAGTCTTGTCAACTCTAGTCCAGAAAATGTTGTGTCTAGCTTCTGGAATTCCATTCACAGGGAAAATTTCTTCTGATTGATACCACACTTTGTTCAAAAGATTTGTATCAGTGTTCAAATCTCTTGTCAAATCTAATTCGACTTGGTACCACAATGAAGTGTTTTTTTGTTTTTTATTTTCTGAAAAGACGCATTTCTTGCTTCTGGAGAGAGTATAAAATAAAGAAGCGATGACATCATGGTTGTTCAATATTAGGAACTTACTTCAGTTTTACTTGTGTGGACAAGATCCAAATGAATGCAGAATTGCTTATCAAAGATTGCGGATTAATGCATCTGTGCCTTTTGAAATTTTGTTTATGTTTGTATTTATTTTTGTTTTCTCTGTATGTTATCATTTTGATTTCTGTCGTTGTTGTTATTAGTTGCTTTCTAAACGAAGTCTTAATTTATTTTACGCNTAAAATTTGTGGCCTCAAATTGAACTTGGTTCCCCTTCAATTATTGCAAATTGTGTGCTTTGTGAATGAACTTTCTGCAGTTGTCATATTTCTGGTTTTTTTTTTTTTTTTTTTTTTCTGGTACATTCACATAGACTGTATGTTTTGATTTTTGATACTTATTCTGATGAATGCTTCAAATGCCTTCACCTAGTCTCTTATGCGACAACCTTTCTTGGTTTCCCTTTATAATTATTCTTTGAAAACGTAGTAACTAGCGCTTAACGAGATTGCTAAGGTTAGTTACTGCTATCATTTCCCCCGTCACAACATCTTCATTTGATTGATATTTGAAGGAATTTGAAAGCATGAAAGAAATTGAGAAAAGAAAAGCTTCAAAAAATAGTCAGACAAAAGGGTTCAAGAAAAACCGAAAGGAGAGAGAGTAAATTGCAACAAGATAATTCTTCAAAAAAATTGAGTGAAAAAGGAAATGAATCTAAGACACTCCATGATAGTAGACCAACTGCAAATAATACTATAAGTGATTCCAACACGGCCTCGGAGAATTCAGAAACTCATGAAAATGTGGTTATACATTACCTGGACGATGTCAACAGGTCTGAGGAGACACTTGCCGAGATCAAAGTTAATGAAATGGTTGCTAGTGAAAACAAAAATGAAGTGACCGATGATCATTCTACTGATTTGGAGAAAGAACAAAAGGAAGGGAATGACGAAGTATCAGATGCTGAGTCAGTATCTTCCCAAGGTGATTCTTTGACAAATGAGGATGAGAGAACCAAAGTGGCTTCAAAAGAATACTGTTTCTGGCCTCATTTTGGTTGCTAAGTATCAGATGCTCTGGGTGATCAAAACCAAGGAAATTTTTCCATCAATCTTTGAGAAATGCTTTCCAAGATGCCTTTCAACGACTCTGTCCTGTTCGAGCAGGAGGACATGAGTGTGGTTGTTTGCCCGTATTGGCTAGAATGGTGTGTTTTTCTACTATCCCTGATAACCTTCCATTCTTTCACCAGGTCATGGAACAATGCATAGCTAGACTAGACATTGCTATGTTCAGTGCTATTCTTCGGGAGTTGGCCCTTGAGATCCCAACTGATCCTATATCAGACCCTGTTGTGGATTCAAAGGTTTTGCCAATTCCAGCTGGGGATTTAAGCTTTGGTTCTGGTGCACAGCTAAAAAATTTTGTATGTATATTTGCCCTTTTTGTTTCTGCTTGTCTTTACACGTTGTAGTTAAAGATGAATATTTGAATTTCTAATCTGGAAGCTTTCATATAAAGGAAGTTTAGTTTGTGTTTACCCTTACGGAAGAACTACTTGAACTGCAGGTTGGCAATTGGTCTAGATGGCTTACTGACATGTTTGGCATGGATGTTGAAGATTGTGTACAAGAAGATCAGGAGGAGAAGGGTGAGAATGATGAAAAGCAGGGTGGGGCCGGTGAACCTAAGTCTTTTGTTCTCCTAAACTACTTGAGTGACCTTCTAATGCTGCCTAAAGACATGCTTATAGATAGAAAAATCAGACCGGAGGTTAGTTTTTCTTTTGCTACACATCAGTTTCACATTTTATAGGTTTGTCATTGTCTTTATTCCCTATGTTTCTTTGTTGTGCTTATAGGTGTGTCCTTCCATCAGTCTGTCATTGGTTATACGGGTTCTCTGTAACTTCACTCCTGATGAGTTCTGTCCAGACTTTGTTCCAGGAACTGTCTTGGAGGCCCTGAACGCAGAGGTATACCTTGCTAGATTTACTGTTTATGCTGTCACCAATTTATAAATGATTCATTGTATATAGTTACCCCCATAGTTTTATTAATTTTTCATGGTTAACAAAACAATAAACAAGCTACTAGAAACTGAGTTTCCTAAGCTTTACTATTTTAGATGTATGTTTAGCTTTAGTATTAGGACTGGCAGTGTTCGGTTAGATAATTTTGTTCACAAAGTTGATGAATTTTGTAGTACCGATGATGTAGAGCATTTTTTTTAAGTTGTACATTCTTCTTGCATTGAATGAGTTTTATTTTCCAAACACAAGTTGTATTTATCCATCAAGATTGTTTAAGTTAGTAGATGAACTTTTGCATGAAATTTCGTGCTGCCAGTTGAAGAAAAAGGAACGACTTAAAGTTTTAAGAGACTTACATGTAATAAACTGTTAGAAGGACTTGAAGTCTCGAATATGGGAAAGTCATTTGACATGGAAACTTGTAACTTGAGTAAGTGGTAGTTGTGCATAAATATTTCACTAGTCCGGCTGTTGTTGTGCACTTGTTTTTGGTTTTAATTTGTTAGTTTTAGTTATCAGTTCCAACTATTTGCTATTGTTTTAAATTCTATTCTGACTTTGAATTAATTGCAATTTCATGACGTTCGTCTGTAACTATAAGTTACATGTTCTTATTGGTGTTTACACTGTTTCTAATTGCCATCTTCTACCACTACCTCCTCCCTTAGCTTTTTCCAAGGACAATGTTGTCTCTTTTATTTATAGAATAAGTAATAGTTTCATAAGAATTTTTTTCGTGATGAGAAATAGGTAAAATGAAAATAAATAAGTAAAATAGAAAACATCATTATAGAATGAGAAAAAATGCACGGAAAAAATCACTGATGAAAGAGGAAATGTATTTATCTCAAGAACATATAGTAGTAGCATTTTCCATTCGATTTTTGTTCTTGATGGTATTAAATATTAATATGAATTTGTTTCGTTCTCATCCAACTATTCATTTTAACACTATTATTTTATTTTATTTGTAGATTTTTAATGATTCATTTTCCATAGAAGTTGCAGACATTGAAGCCGTTAGAAGCAGCCTGACTTTTTTTATTTTAAGTGTTATAGAAATTTGGCTACAACTCAAGTGTATATACATTAATGTAATATTTGGATTTGATATATAGTTTCATGTATAAATGATGTATTAAATATTAGACGATTTAATGTTTGAAATGAATTCTATTTGTTACTTTTGTTAAATTTGTTTATTTGAAATTATATTGATTATAAATTGATTGGATGAGATGATAATACTAACAATATTATTATAATTTCATTGGATGTCTAATGTAATAATAAATTTAAAAAAAAAACATATATTATGACGTACTAAATAATGTACATTTCAGAAATTACGTTATAATATAACGTCCAGAACTATGTCCTTATAAAAGATAATTTTTGTACGTTATAAAATATCATTTTTGTACATTATAAGTTTAATAATTATAAAATATTATTTTTGTACGTTATAAGTTTATTGAATCATTCTTGTTGCTAAAGTCCAGCATTTTATTATATTTTTATGGTTGAATCATTCTTGCTCGGGTGGTAAGGAAGCCGGCTCCAATCATTGCCTANATTGATTCATGTAGGTGCATGGTGGGGCATACGTGATGACTAAGTATNGGATAAAGAGAGACCTTGGATTAAAATAGCCGACCGGCTCAAAGTTTAGTCAACAAAAAAATCAGAAAAGAATCAAAGATAAAGAAACTTCAACCGAAAATAAAGATTTAGCACAGAAGGATACTAAGGAAGAAACGTCAACCGAAAATAAAGATTTACCACAGAAGATGGATACCAAGGAAGAAATTTCAACAAAAAATAAATAGAGAAACAGAAGAAGATGGATACCAAGAAGAAACTTCAACCAAAAATAAACAGAAAAACAAAAGACGGATACGAAGGAAGAAACTTCAACAAAAAATAAACAGAAAAACAGAACATGGATAGGAAGAAACTTCAACCGAAAATAAACAGAAGATGGATACAAAGAAGAAACTTCAACCAAAAATAAAGATTTACCACACAATATGGATACCAAGGAAAAAACTTCAACCGAAAATAAAGATTTACCACACACCTAGAACTATGTCCTTAGAAAAGATCATTTTTGTACATTATAAAATGTCATTTTTGTACGTTAAATAATTATAAAATATTATTTNTGTACTTTATAAGTTTAACCATCATTCATGTTTCAATTTCAGTTTTTATCATAGTTGCTTAAAATGAATTCCTTTTCTAAGAAGATGCAATGACTCATAAGATATGGTCGTCATCCGGTACGTTGCCTTTTATCATTGAATCATTCTTGCTCAGGTGGTAAGGAAGCCATGCTCGAGAATGCCTACATCTCCACGCCGGAGATCATTGCCTACATTGATTAATGTAGGTGTAGGCATGGTGGNGCATACGTGATGACTGAGTATTGGATAAATAGAGACCTTGGATTAAAATAGCCTACCTGGCTCAAAGTTCAGTAAAAAAAATCAGAAAAGAATAAGATGAGAAGATGGAAAAAGAAACTTCAACCGAAAATAAAGATTTAGCACAGAATGATGAAGAAACTTCAACCGAAAATAAAGATTTACCACACACCCAAAACTATGTCCTTATAAAAGATCATTTTTGTACGTTATACGTTATAATTTTAATAATTACAAAATGTTATTTTTGTACGTTATAAGTTTAGCAATCATTCATGTTTCAATTTCAGCTTTTATCCTAGTTGCTTAAAATAAATTCCTTTTCTAAGAAGATCACTAGTAGAAAAATAGTTTTTTATGACGGGTAAAAGTGACCTATTATGATGGATAACCTAGCATCATAGTTCTAGGCATCATAATAGGTCCTGCGCATTTTATGACNGACAGAAAAGTTCATCATAATAGATCCAGTGTATTATGACGAACTTTTTGTCACCTATCATAATAGGTCCAAATGTATTATGACAGATTTTCACTTATCAATCATAGTATAACGAATTTACCTATCATAATATGTAGTGTTTTATGACGAAAATTTTTTCACCTATCATAATATGTGGAAGATATTATGGCAAGTAATTGTTCACCCATCATAATATATACTTTTCAGAAATAAGCTTTTATTACATACATTGTTTACCTATCATAAAAAGTTGGTTTTATAAAATAAAAATCATTATTACATTTGAGATATCCATTCAATTTACAATTAATTTCATGTATTATAATCTCATTAATCAATTTATAATCAATATAACATGAAATGAACATATTCAATTAAACTAACATAATGAAATTCATTTCAAACATTAAATTGTGTAATAATATTTAATACACAATTTGTACATCAAACCATATATTAAATCCAAATATAATATTAACCTACACTACATTCTGAATGGCCAGGTAGCGAGGGTTTCTGCCATGTTCGTGGACCTTTACCAAGAGGTTGTAGCCACCGTATCTACAGGGGACCCTTCTGTATTCTACATCCACTACACCGTATTTCAATAGCTCTGCAGATGCATACGTTTTTCTCCCCAATTTTGAGTAGCCACGTGGACTCGTTATAAAGTCTGTTCTGTCTCCTCACCATAATCTGTCACCACCACGTATGCTCCATTCTCATCGCACAATTCTGCTATTTTACACCTAACCTGATTTTTCATCATTACCATCACCCTTTTTTATATCACAAATGAAACAACTACTTCCAACAGATTATGGAATGTATGATTTGAAGGATCCAGATAAGAAATTTAGTCTACTTAAAAAAACATGTTTTAAGGTGGTAATACTTTTCAATGAAAAAGGCTACAATAGTGTAATTTTTCTTAATTATTCCAAGAAACTCAAAGGGTTCATCGAGTGCAGTAACCTGAAAACATGCCCCACAGCCAGATCCATTCTTCCATAGCCAGGACACGCCTGCAACACTTCCATCGTTTACTGTTTTTCCATATTCGCCAAAGCCACAAGCTCCCCTAGAACATTATTAAATCATTTATGTTCACAACTAATATATGTAAAAAGAAAAAAGAACAAATTTAGAGTCTCAGTAAAATAAATTTTCAGTCATCTAACAAAGAACATGATTTTTATCGTAATAATTATTATAAAAATGAATAAGTAATAGTTTTTATATATTATAAACATGGCACTCAATTAAATAGCATGTATATAAGGTATACTGTTTAGTTATCTAAAACTTTTTAGCATTTATTCAATACATGTTATTTATTATTGAAAATATCATTTATATGTTACTGATGCAAGTTTTGCTTGTCCATGATATATAAACAAATAATATAAAAATGTGCTTGGTACACACCATACATGTACAAGTGCAAGAATAGATAGAAAAGAAGGTTCATACTTGGATTTCCATAACAATCTGGGCTACCATAATAGGTTGCTCTTGAGCAAGTAAAAGAGTCCTGAGAGAAACACAGGGCAAGTAAGAGCAGTGAGACAAAGAGAAGCCCAAGTTGGTGCTTAAAATTGAGTTTCATGTTAAAACAGAAAGACAGATGAATGCAACCAGTTTTAGAAGTGATCAATGCTAGAAAATATAGAATATAAGTGAAGCTGGAAGAACTATGAACAAAAGAAAGCTTGATGGAATAGAAAGCAAACATGTTGAGTCATATATATAGTTAGTTTACAAACACGACCTTGGACTTGACAATATACTTAGTTTCTGATGACCTTNGACTTGGCAATATACTTAGTTTCTGATGACCTTGGCATATAAGTAAATCCCAAAGCCCCTCCTGACCTTGGCAATATACTTAGTTTCTGATTACAAACACGATACTAAAGAATTGAATCATCCTTAAAAAGTATTTAAAGATTAATCCATCCACCTCATCTCTTATCCCTAACTCAATAAAGATAAGAAAAAACAATTTATGGCCAATGGCTAAGTGATGAGTCAATATTTTCTTGACTTTACTTAGTTTATTGTGCTAGAATTAATCAGAGAATTGTGCTTAATTTTCCGGTATTTTCCCGTTTTTCCTAAATATGCTTAATTTGATCGGAAATTCTAATTTTAATTAATTTGAATTTTCTGAGCTAATTATTTGCATTATTATTTGCAGGGAAAATTTTGGAGATATATTTTGGAGCATTGGGAAGGAGACAAAATAATTCAAGACTCTCAAATTAGACATTTTAATTTTTAGTTACATTGTAATTTAATTGTTTAAACTTTTTGGACAAACTTGTGCACATTGGGCCAAATTTTGGCAAAAACATGATGGGCCTAAATAGTTGTAGGACACTTGGAAACTTTAGGGTTTTTTGGTGGACCCCACCCAACCTTAAAAGCGGACACATGGCCCTAGGGATTCTAACATTCCCTTCAGCCGTCACTCTCATTTTTATTCTCGGAAGAACTAATTTTTGGCTGCAACGTTTTTTTTCTTCTTGGCTGGAACCATGCTTCAACTATTGGATTTTGGATGAATTGAGAAGCATGGTGTTTAATTTCTTTTCTTTGCTTTGCTGGATTTCAGAAATTACGTTATAATATAGAACTATGTCCTTATAAAAGATAATTTTTGTACGTTATAAAATATCATTTTTGTACATTATAAGTTTAATAATTATAAAATATTATTTTTGTAC
>NC_028357.1:28935574-28969700 GCF_000741045.1 Vigna radiata var. radiata
AACCGAAAATAAAGATTTACCACACACCCAAAACTATGTCCTTATAAAAGATCATTTTTGTACGTTATACGTTATAATTTTAATAATTACAAAATGTTATTTTTGTACGTTATAAGTTTAGCAATCATTCATGTTTCAATTTCAGCTTTTATCCTAGTTGCTTAAAATAAATTCCTTTTCTAAGAAGATCACTAGTAGAAAAATAGTTTTTTATGACGGNTAAAAGTGACCTATTATGATGGATAACCTAGCATCATAGTTCTAGGCATCATAATAGGTCCTGCGCATTTTATGACGGACAGAAAAGTTCATCATAATAGATCCAGTGTATTATGACGAACTTTTTGTCACCTATCATAATAGGTCCAAATGTATTATGACAGATTTTCACTTATCAATCATAGTATAACGAATTTACCTATCATAGTATAACGAATTCAGCAATTCATGTGCATCCTATTACTGTCAATGCATTTCTTCTTTTTAGTACAATTCCGTGTGATGAATGGAAGTTGTTAGATGAGCCTTCATTTATTAGTTTAAGCATTGCATGTTTTTCTTTATTCTAGTTCCAATTAGTTTGTTAGTTTAAAGCGGTCATTTCAATTAGCTTTTAGAGAATTCAGATTTATTTTAGAAATATAACGTTGATTGTTGGGAGAAAACGTGGTGCATTCATTTTCTTGCTTTTACTTTTTTAAAAAGAAAAAAAAATAGCATCACGGTGCACTGATTAGTTGGTCATGCCACGGCCTGGTCTTTTATTTTCATGAGTTTGAAAAAAGGAATTTGTCTTTCCTTTAGAAGCGGTGCAGCGGTGATTTAATATTAGAGAAGCATGACGTTTTTCAATTTTTGGGAGGTTTTGAGTTACGTCTTGAAGTTGGAAGAAAGTGTGACATTCAAGCACACAGTTGATTTCTTTAAGAGAAGTATCTCACCTTTTTCTTCTAGAATGAAGTAGCTTAGTCTAGACTTTATTTTTAATATCATTTTTTTTTAAATTGATGTTTGTTTTATGGATGTGTTGAAGCGGTTGAATTTGAACATTTCACTTTTTAGTTTAAGCGTTGCATTTTAATAGTCTTAATTACGTTTAGATATTTATCTTTTTCATTGTTTAGTTTACTTTTTTCGTACACCATATTATCTGTTATATTCAGTTTATCGTTTTTTTTATTCAGTTTAATGTTGTCCTGTTCTGTTCGGTTGTGTTTAATTTTCATGCGTTTTAATTAAGTTTAATTATCATCTCAAACACCTTCAAACCCCCCCTCACTATGTGTTAGACCTAATTCTCGAACCGCAAAACTGGTCCTTGAGAGACGACCTAGGGTCATTCCCTAGTCTATACTGCATTTCTAATTGCAATCAAATTTGTATGGACCGCGACACCCATCACTAAGAATCTCAAAAGCAAAGCCAATATGAACAAGAAATAATCAATCATCATAGTAAATTTAAACATAAATGTAGTAATTCTAGTTGTAGGTTTATATACCAAGAATCCTAAAAGCTAGCAACTGAAATCCAAAATTTCAAATAGGTAATATGCATCCTCAATCCACATATCTACAATGACTGACATTTTTTAGTTACCAGTATGAGCATCTTCAACCATTTACCTCAACACGTGGTTGTCCAGGAAGAAGCTTTGCAATTGCAGTACCTACTATAGCATGACCAGCCTCATGTCGTGCAACTACAGCCTTCTCAGTTCCTCGCAACTTGGCAGTCTTCTTCTTTATGCCCTAAAACAAATAATTTGGTTCATATTAACACAACCAATTGCAGAACTGAAACTTTTAATTTCATGCTCATTTGACAGAGAAAAATCTGACCAAACTACAAGTAGTAGCTGATAGATTTCTTGGAACAAGAAATCCAGAACACACACTACAGCTTGGATGAAATCAAGTTTCTCCACGCAGTTTTATTTTGTCTTCCCGCAAGTAGAGCAGCCTCATTTACAAGGTTTGCAAGATCAGCTCTGTAACAATATAANAAGCAAGGTAGTCAAATTCGGGAATTCTACCTTTAGGAAAGGGGTAAAAATTGTAATGAGAATCACAAGATTTAACAAAATTAATACACATTTGGTAATATTCTTATAAATTAATATATACGCAAATTAGTGTGTGTGTGTGTAACCCATATTCCATAAATGTCATAAATCATATTAACAAGTCATAGCCCATAAAGTAGTAAAAGCTTAACAGCACCAAAACACAAGTATAAAACACATCAAGTTATAGCTAACACGACATAAAACTTGAAAACCTCAAACAAAGAAATTCAAATTCAAGCAAAAAATAGAACAGAGAACAGAGACAAAATGATGGGTGGCAGCTGCAGTTCAGTTTTGATTGTTGCAGATGGCCAGTGAAGAAGGAGCACCTCAATGTCAGGGTTCCCTAATTGAACAAAATGAAAGCAACTTCAAACAGTGTTGAACCAAATTGGGGATCACTAACTTTTAAAGCGGGTACAAAAAAAGTCATTTAAAAAAAAATTCATAGCATGTCAGTTTCAATTAATAAAAAAATCACACNCTTTTAGAGATTTTATGACTTGAATCCAAATTTCATTGGCCATTTGAATTTTTCAGAGGGATTAAAATATGATTTTTTTTTACTAGCATTGTAACAAGTAAAACAACAATACTTTTATCCCACTAGGTTAGGTAATGATGAATAAGATTCCAACTGAAATCAAATCTCCATATTTTCAAAAGAGGGAGAGTAGGTGAGAGCAACAGACTTACCTAGTAAAACTAGTGGTCATACAAGCAATGTNGCCCAGGTCAACATCCTTGGCTAAAGGAAGTTCCTTCTTGNAAACGTGAACTTTTAGGATGGTTTCTCTTCCAATCCTATCGGGTGTTTCTACCTAAGAATTATGGGAAATTTAGTAAAGATATACGTAATGTTGACAATTGNCAATATCAATGTTTAAACCATAGGATGTCATGTACTAAAAATTAAAAAATAAAAATACAGACCATAACTACGCGATCAAATCTTCCTGGCCGTCGAAGTGCAGGGTCCAAGAAATCTTACCTATTAGTAGCTCCAAGAACAATCACTGCAGAACTGCTATCAAACCCGTCCATCTCCTGCAATGCAACTTTTAACNAATTAGTTTTATTAAAATAGGTCTAACTGGACTTATTTCTTTACTTTCACAATAATAGAAAATGTCAAAGGAATGNTGACAGTTGAGACAATGAGTGAAAAGTGACAAAGAGGACCATTACCAGTCTCAGAAAATCTCCATGCTTCNTATCTTCTGCTTCAATTGCTCTGTCTGGGATAACTGGGAAGAAAGAATGAAAAATGCTTACAATTCTTGTATTACAACCCTCTAAAACTACATTCAATTTTTCAATTTCCATGGCTGTTGTTCGTCCAAGTCCTTTTGGTTCAGGCATAGTCCACATCAAAGATAAACACGCCCATACATACTGCATGGTGTCCATGACTCCACACTACTTAACAATTCAAAGCATGTTTCAACACAGCCACAACTATGCATTTNAAATTAGAAAATTATAAGAAAAAATAGACAATTATAGGGATCAAACCCAATTGGAAAATAACAAATTAAAAATGTCACTAATTATTAATTTNGGAACATATCAAACCAACTATTGCAGTAACGAGAGAAAATAAAATTCTCTACTTAAGTTCAACTATACATACATTAAAAGGATGAAACTAGTAACATTTAAGACAAGACAAAAGNAGAGTTTTATAATCTTTAACTAAGCAACCATTACCTTATTTTTTTATAAATAGCCTAACTTTGTTAGGGTATAAATTTATTATATATACTAACCCCATTAAAAAGATCAATTTTCATGCATATGTATTGCAGTAAACAATATTGAATATCATGTTAAAGAACATTCACACTTACAACATCAGACTCCATTTCGGAAGGTGACAACAATCTATCAAAACATTGACCTGATATTGTACATACCAAAAGCTCGTCTGTGGGATCCATAATTACTTCTCTACACGTATCGTCACAAACTACAAAAGAAAATAAGCGCAAATTATAAGTTCCACTCAGCCAAAGGATTTAAAGTTTAATGTAAAAAATTTTAATTAAAACACGTAGAAGCATTAATATAGATAATGCTTCCACCATGAACTTGTCCAGTCTTCTCACAAATAAATACATCTCCAATTTGGTAGTAAGAGCAATTTTCCCCAGAACAAGTATGATCAGCCACCACTACATCACTTAGGCCTTTGCTGCTTTTCCAAAACAACATTAGCAAAACAATCTTAAAATTAGTGACAAGGGTTTTATCTTTCACCTGAAATCAACGTAATGAGGTGGAAATTTATTAGCTTAAAAGTGTTATAAATACATAAACACAAAAGCACACATATTAAATAATAATGAATTAGGAAAGTGATTTCTGCTTATAATTACCAAAGATGAAGGAAGATTGTCACGGTGAAGTTCATCACGAAATTGAGGCCAAGTTTGTGTATACATTTCCTGCAAAAGGATAATGTCAAAGAAATCTACTAACAACAACATTCATATTATATTGAATCCATAATCAATATCTCCTGGTATGACTTACGAATACATTGATAAATCACCTTAGTTAATGGCATCAAGATATTAATTAATGAAACTGTTCAATAAACCATTATGATTAAGTTAACCCAGTTATATCAAATTTAGAGCCATGAAATTCACAAGGCTCCCGTATTTAAATATAACAACAAGAGATTGTTGTCCTTCAAGAGATCCATACAAGTGTCGATGAGCGAAGTCACCTCGGAAGACGAGAGGCTCTTTTTGGAAGCTTACAGAAGTTGGTGGAGGCTCTCCACGCCCGACATCCTCTCCTTCGTGTCCTTAGCACATGACAGTTCCAGCGCCTCCTCTATTTCGATCCGCAACCAATCAGATCTGAAGAGCGAGCGAATGAACGCCAATGAACACTAAGGGAACTAATTTCAATCGGTGAAAAATGAAAGAAAATATAAAATAATCGGTCCAAAGGTGAGAACATGAAGATATGAAGAAACCCTAGCAGTTGAGGGTGAAAGATGCAAGTGAGAGGCTGAGAGTAGAGGAAAGTGCTTAAGGCTTGAACTGTGGTTCAAAGAGATGATGGACAGGCAGCCGGAGCCTACGAAATAATGATGGACGAGAGTAGAAGAGAGGAAGAATGGCTGAATGGAGATTATGGCGAACGAGACTGACGAAGAGAAGAAGGGACAAATTGGAAGAAATGAAATGCTCTCCACTGACGATGGTGAGATTTCTGGATCTATTATGATATTATGACTGATTTTTCAAAATCAGTTATAATAAATTAACAAAATTTTTCAAAAATTATAACAGCTTTTCTACGTTATAAAACATTTTTAACTTATTTACAATTTTGTCATCACGTTTTATATTATGATAGATATCTATAACTATGTTATAATAGATTTTGAAGTTATTTACAAATTTACCATTGCATTACATATTATAACTGATTTTCAAAACTCCGTTATAATATCAACTTATTATAATTAGTGGTTTTCATCCGTCATAATAGATCTGTCATAAAATGCTTTTTTTGCATTAGTGGATGCAGTGGCTCATAAGATATGGTCGTCATACGTTGCCTCATTATTTTTTATCATTATTGAATCATTCTTTCTGCCAAAGTCCAAGGTTTTATTATATTTTTATCATTGAATCATTCTTGCTCAGGTGGTAAGGAAGCCATGTGGGAGTTCAATGCCTACATTGATTAATGTAGGTGTAGGCATGGTGGGACATACGTGATGACTGAGTATTGGATAAAGAGAAACTTTGGATTAAAATAGCTGACTTGACTCAAAGTTCAGTCAACAAAAAATCAGAAAAGAATCAAGACGAGAAGATGGAAAAAGAAACTTCAACCGAAAATAAAGATTTAGCATGGAAGGATGAAGAAACTTCAACCGAAAATAAACAAAAGATGGATACAAGTTTCAACAGAAAATAAACAGAAGATGGATACCAAAGAAGAAACTTCAACCGAAAATAAAGATTTACTACATAACCGAAAATAAAGATTTACCACACACCCAGAACTATGTCCTTATAAAAGATCATTTTTGTACGTTATAAAATGTCATTTTTGTACGTTATAAGTTTAATAATTATAAAATGCTATTTTTGTACGTAGATGTAGTGGCTCATAAGATATGGTCCTCATCCGGTACGTTGCCAACGTACATCGTTTCATTATTTTTTATCGTTATTGAATCATTCTTTCTACCAAAGTCCAAGGTTTTATTATATTTTTATGAATCATTCTTGCTCAGGTGGTAAGGAAGCCACGCCGGAGATCATTAGGCATGATGGGGCATACGTGATGACTGAGTATTGAATAAAGAGAGACCTTGGATTAAAATAGCCGACCTAACTCAAAGTTCAGTCAACAAAAAATAAAGATTTACCACAGAAAACAAAATACCAAGGAAGAAACTTCAATCGAAAATAAACAGAAAAACAGAAGATGGATAACAAGGAAGAAACTTCAACCGAAAATAAACAGAAGATGGATACCAAAGAAGAAACTTCAACCGAAAATAAAGATTTACTACAGAACCCAAAATAAAGATTTACCACACACCCAAAATTATGTCATTATAAAAGAAAAGATCATTTTTGTATGTTATAAAATGTCATTTTTGTACGTTATAAGTTTAATAATTATAAAATGTTGTTTTTGTACATTATAAGTTTAACAATGATTCCTGTTTCAATTTCAGCTTTTATCCTAGTTGCTTAAAATGAATTCTTTTCTAAGAAGATGCAGTGGTTATAAGATATGAATGTCATCTGGTACGTTGCCAAAGTCCAGCGTTCTGGTCGATTATCAATCCAAAAAAATAAATTCCTTTTTTGTGTATTTGTAGGGAATCGAATTGATAAACAAAATTTTATTTGGAGCTCCCCTGCTTTTTCATTTGTTTCGCCGAAAAAGGAAGGAAAGAACTTTTGTAATTTCATCAAGAATTAATGTTTTTTTTTAGTATGGATAAAAGATCTTTCTATGTTATACTATTTCATGAGTTGATTTGATAGCTCAGATTTTGTGATTCATGATATTGATCCGATTTGATATCATCGAAATCCAATTTATACCATTGTTGAAAGATTTAACATTATTCTGGCTGATCATTGGATCTGTATAGTATAATTCACTTTTTTATATCAGTTCTAAAATTGATATAAAAAGTTAAATATTTTTTATACCTTTGTTTCTATATCGGTTTGAAAATCAATATAAAATATGTATAAAAATAATTTTGTAAAAGTTATATCGGTTTGAGAATCAATATAAAATCTTCTTCTTAATGGTATAAAAAGAATTTTGTAAAAGAAGCAAACATTTCACAATTTAATAGGGCATGTAGTATAATTATTTTTTCATGTTCGAACATAATAACAAATGTTATTGTTTTTTTTTATATAATAATATTGAAACATGTGATGTAAATGAAAATAATATAAGTATATATACTTTGTATATGGGTTAAAGCATCCCAAATATTCTAGTATAATTATATAATTATTTGCTAATAAATAAAGTTATTTTTTTTTAAAACTATATTTGTATGCCTTTTGTCTTATGCCAAAAATTTTTAGTTCTACATATTTTTAAGTCTGGTTAGTTATTTATTTTTCCATTATATCTTATTTAAAAACACAAGAACAAATACCAAACTACATGTATACTAAATAAGAGTATTAGTAAATACATTATCTTATATGCAACGTGTATTAACATTAACTTAATTGTTTAATGATATTTTTTTAAGTCTCCTAGAAGAGAAAAGCTTGAAAGATAAGTGATTATTTCGCACATATATTGTAAATATTAAAAATAAATTTTAACTTAAAATTAACTTTACAAACTAAGCAAGATTTAGATATATTTATATGTTATAAATTAATTAGTGTTATCAAAATAGGTTGGAACTCATGAGTCAATCCGGCACATTATGGATTCAAGTCAGGTTGGACTTATTTAATTTGAATTGTCTTTTGAATTTAACATCATTTTGAATTGAAATTTATTTATATTTGAATTTAGAATTTTTTTTTTGGAATTGAAAAAAAACTTGTAATTAAGCGAGTAATCTATTTAACTTACCAACTCGTGGTGAGTCGGATCGAGTTTAAATTTTGTTAGTTTACTAATAAGTGAGTCGGATTAAGTTAGCTCACTAAATAACTAACCCGTGATAAACTAGGTCGGGTTAGACCAAATAACCTGTTTTGAGAACACTAAAATAATTAATATAAAATTTTAATTATAAGATATTTGTAATCAATAATTTATAATTTATGTATAAACTATTCTTATTATTCTAATAAAAAAATAATTTGGATGAGATTACAAATATTAGTGATAAATGATTATCACATTTAGAAATGTGAGGGAGTGTGAATAAAATTGAAGGTAGTGTAGTTGTCACGAGACACTTCAAGTCGGGGGCACATTTCTTCACGTCGCACCTTCCTACTCAAACCTTAAGTTTGTTTTTTTTTCTTCCCTCACCGAAAAGGAAGAATGTAGAACATGAAATGGTAAACATCACTCGGGAAAGCTTGTAGTTGCGTGCACCTTATTTTTTTTTTCTTACAGTACGTCAAACACGTGGCAAACTACTTGCGAAAGAGACAGATCTAAACAATTTCTTCAATCTTCATCTTTGTTT
This sequence comes from Vigna radiata var. radiata, assembly GCF_000741045.1. NCBI lineage: Eukaryota > Viridiplantae > Streptophyta > Magnoliopsida > Fabales > Fabaceae > Vigna > Vigna radiata. The sequence goes on from NC_028357.1 coordinate 28,944,316, forward strand.
TGTATTTTTCGATTATAATCGATATTTGATTAAACCTTTTGTTTGGTAGATTCAGGAATTAATTGATGACCTTGGGTTGAGTGCTTGATACTTCACTGATATACATTTTGGATAGTTAGATTTTAAATATGTTGACAAGGTGTTTCCTAAATAATTCTAAATGGGAATCACAAGATCTGATTTTGAATTAATGGTGAAATAAACATTAGTAATTAAACAGAATAATGAAAATCTTAGAACACAAAGAAAACGCGTTTAATGTAATTGAGGAAAACGCTGAAACTAAATTATATTCATTTTTATTTAGAATTCTTAACATGTTAAAACAATATAAAGAAATATCATTTCATTATTATCTCAATTCAAAGATTATTACATTAGAATTATAATATTAAGAAGGAGGGTTTAACTAGACAAGAAAAGAGTAAAGAAAAACATAAAAAGAGGAAGCGAAAAAGTTCATAAATCTTTGAAGAGACATCAGCTTCCATATTTTTGTCCTTTGTCCAAAAAAAAATTCCAAGAAGAAAAGGGAGAGACAAAGCACATTCATAGGTGATAACACTCCCCAAAAAAGAAAAAAAAAACAAAAGATATCTAATTCTCTTTTACTACATATATGTTTGAACGCTCGACATGGAAAAAAAGTGGTCAGTGCATTTTTTTTTCTTGAAAGATGATCAAACTCTTTTGCATCTTGGGCTTCCCTTCGATCTTTTCTTTTTATCATGACTCTTTTGGAAACTTTAATATTTCTTTTTTATTATCTAAAATTAAAATATTAAATAAAATAATTGTACTATACTACAGCTCGTCCAGTCAAAGGACCAAACGAAGCAACAACTAACAAATCAGAAGTTGATCCATAAAAACAATTATGAAGTAATTAAAAAATAATTAATAAAAAGATAACAGAAATTGATGGAGGGTTAACAGAAATAATAATAGTTATTAATGGTCAATTAATAGATCTAATTTAATTATCACTATAGGTTTTATAAATACAAGTTTGATATAGAGATAAAAATACATTTTTTTTCATGATCTGACTTTTCTAAAACTTTTCAAAAATATATCTGACTTGAACATTAAAATATTTTCACCAGGTCAATCACAAACACACTGATTGATTCGGAACAATAGTTGGTAAATTGGATGATCAAAACTTACGACAAAGCAGAACTAAAGATACTGATCATCGACTTCTCGAAACTGAAACAATAATATAAGTAAAAGTTATATTTAAATAACTTATATACTTTCAAAATAATCCTATAGTACAATTATTTTCGTAAGGATGGTTTGAGTGAAAAATTACGATAAATAACTTATATACTTTCAAAATAATAGAATAACTCGAAGAATTATAAGATAAAAATCAAGTTGAAAATAGTGATTACGAAAAAAAAAATTAAGATTTTCAAACTTACAAAAAGTCAAGAAAAATATTTCAGTTTTTAGTAGATTTGGCTAGCTACATGATAGACTTATAATAACTCATGTCAAAGACGATTGAACATGGCACACTTGAACGCATGGAATAATATATTAAGTTGCAAATTAAGAATTTATGGCCTAGGTCACTATTATTTATTTACTTTGATTGAGTTTATTTTACTAACAAGTCAAACTTATATTTATATAGATACTCACGGGATATATAAGTGCATCAATAGATATCTAGTTAGAAATTATAATATTAAAGAAACTTAACCTATTTATTCTAGTGGGAAAAATTACTATACAGTCTTTACTGTGTAGTTGTGGATAATTTCACTTGACATATGGTTAAGAAAAAGAATCAAGAGACAATAATACTGTAAGAAAATATCATAAATAAATGTTTTGCAAGCTTGTAGCAATCGATAATAATTGTGGACATGTAATATACGTCAAGATTTTGAAGAATTAACGAAAGTAGCAATGCCTCTAACTTCCATAACTTGGAAGAATCTGTTGTGCTTTTTATCTTTTCTGGAACAAATATGTGCTTCTCCAACGCCTATGCAAGCCCACTTTTCCGTCGTTACCAAATCCGAGAGTATTTTATCCAGAAGTCTAAAATGCCGAGAGACACTAAAATAGAACAAAACTTCTAAGTTAGGTTACTAATTAATAATATTATAAATTACTTTCAAGCAGAGGATTCTTGGGTGGAAACTATATGTTATAAGTAAAATTTAATTCCAACTAGCTAAGGTAACGCAATGAATTGGAAAGATAGACATTGAGTGCGCTGCGCTCTACGTACTCAGCACGTAACTCTCCATTCACAATTAAATTACAACATCAATGGACATCAACTTGATAGTTGATACCCCAACTCACGCATCGACCTTACATTTTTATCCAAAACCAAAAAACGCTAATAAAATTAAAATTACTTCAGCTAAGAGACTACTCAAACAAAATATGGCATCTGAAAGAAAGCAACCCAGAATTTGGTTCGACATTTTACCACTTGCCTTTGACATTTTGCTTTGAAAGTTGGTAGTAACTTAGCGGTATCATTTTCTGTTAGTTATCTTTCTGGTAGAAAAGACCATGCCAACAATCCAGCGACCGGCCATTCTTCATCATTCCGTACAACTTCTTTAATTTGGTTTAATTTCACCATTTGAACAAATTTTCCTATAACAAAAAGATAACTGAGAATCAAAACTTCCTTATTTTCATGGCTACTAATTCACACAGCCAGGCTCCGGGGCTTTAAATGAACGATTTTCACAATTTATTTGCTTACATTGGTAGTGGAGAAACATAGTAATTAACAAACATTAACGTTAACTAAAACAACCCCGGTGCTCCTCTGCGGGTAGAATAACTTTTACTTCGAGGATAAACGTTGGGTCTGGGTCTGACCTTGATCGCTTCATCTCCAAATTCGCAGGGCTTGTCTTCGTCGATCCTTCCAATTCCCACGCTACGACTCCGAGGCATTTTGATTTTCATGGCTGCGGCTTCGCCAAAGTCAAAGGCAGTGCCATAGGTTCGGAGTGAGGCGGCTCTTATGAGCTCCTTGAAGTCGTCGTCGCTTGCGGTGGATCTGGTGGCTGAGCCAACGCTGAAGCTTCTGGGAAGCGTGCAAGGCTGGGCGGTGGGGCAGCCCATGGCGGCGTCGACGTTTGATAATTGGGCAGAGCAATGGATCATGCCTCGGACGTACATGTCTCTGGCCTTCTTGAGGAACCTTAAGGGTGCCTTGATGTAGCGGCTGAGTTTGCTCTCTTTGGTTCTCTCTTTCTGCTTTGTCATGTTGGTTGCAACGTTTCCTCAATCCTCCGTAACTGCTTTAGCGCATTATCTCTATCTCTATTTATATACACAGACACACTGTGCTAAGTTGGATGGGAAAAGGTAGCTAGTTATAAGTAGTTAATTATGCCAGTTTGGGACTTTTTTTATTACTCAATTCACTTTCTAAAGTAGGACCCCGGATCCTCTCGTGTATACCTATCCCTTTTATCTGCATTTGAGAACGGGGTAATCATCTATTCACATCTAAAGTCGCTTTATAATGCCAATTTTTCTCTTTTTCTTTAGAAATATAAAAGATAATTTTTGTTAGTACCATTTTACTCCTATCAAGATTGTCAAATATGGTAATAACATTATCAAATGATCATTTTTTTTCTATTAAAAAATTACCTTTCACTAATTATTATTATTATTATTATCAATCCTTTACTTATTATATTATTATATATTACTATTATTATTATCAATCCTTTTCATATGATCAAGAATAATTAATCTTAAATTATAAAATACTTGTTTCTTATTAAATAATAACAAATCCTAAATTATAATTATTTTTGTTATTGTCAAGTTTAAACAGTCTTCGAAATGCATGAGTAACTTTTAGGGATTGAATAGCGGATTAATAACGACTTTGACCCGAGCTTTGTGACAGCAACGGAAAGGAAAGTCTATCTCAAGTTAGTAAGAGTGGATGATATAAGAGTAATGAGTAAAAGTTAGTAGTGTGATGGAATTGAGTATTTATAGGCTTTTTATAGCCTATAAAGGATATAACAACGAATTTATGAATATGTTGTTAAATAATAACAGAAGTATACAGATAGAATAACAACACTATCTTCCAATATTTTAGAGAGTATTACAACAATGGATCTTTTTGTTATTTTGAACCTATGAACAACAATGGACCGAGTTAGACTGGGTGAGTACAATTCTTTTTATCAAAATAACTATATTACAACAAATAATGCAATGAACTTTTTTTCTACTATAATAAGAAAACTAAGTAATTAGACTTTAAGCATGCATTTGTTTTGAACAATTTAAGAATAGATGTTTAACCAATCGATAGTTGAATTTTTAAGTCTTTTATAGAAAAACATTATTCCAATCGCATTCTTCATTATATCAAGTCAATACCTCAATTTTTAAAAGAAAATGATATTTTAACACCAATTTTTGACATCATTTTGACACTGCACACGTGTTAAAATGTGGTTAGACGATTTTAAATTAAAAAAACTGAAACAAGAACATATTCAGAAGAAAAAAACCAAAGTTTTTTTTTTAATTTGTTGAAAGCCAAAGGAATATTTTAAGATTTGTGAAGGTCTTTCCTAACAATGAAAATTAAAATCAGGTTACTCATATAGCTAGAGACCTCGTATAAACTACGATACTAGTCTCTTGAGCACATAAATGCATTTTGTATACACCAACAAAGTCTTGTCAGCATGCGCAAGGAAGCTAGTAATTTAATAACTATATTGGACCTTTTGTTATATAAAACTAGAGCGGTTAATTTGATAATTTGTTAATAAGTTAATCTTAACCTACATTTAAATAAGTTCTCTTTTATTGCTTCACCAAGTGAATAGATTAAAAAAAAGTCTCAATTTCTAATCCTTGGGTTAGGATCAATGATAAAATAGGTTTAACCTCTTATCAAGACTTTAATTAACTCTAAAATACTTTTTAAAATTGTACAAGTTGTTAAAATATGAAAGTGCAAATTAACCCCTAAATGTTATACATTAATAATAAATTAATGTTCATTAATTTTATTATTTGTAACTTAATTAGAAGATTAAGGCCTAATTTAACTTATTCGATTGAGTTAGCCTAACTCAACTTGAGTTCGACCCAATCCAATGTTGTCTAACGTAGGTTCGACCTTGCACTAGTGCAATGAAGAAATACGACAACGGTTGTTTTGGAGTTATGATAGTGGTTTCAAAACTGAGATATATTCAAATGAGATAAAAAGACGAGACTTTTGGCATTGGTTCAAAAATCGAAGCAAAAAGGTTATGGTTTTTTCTCGTTTCAAAAAACCCAAAGCAATAAACAAAAAAATGGGTCTAATGTTTCAATTCTGGTTTGATTCAAGGTCGTAAACCCTTAAAATTAATTAATTAAAGGGTTTATGGCCTCGGTTGGATCTATAACCGAGGCAATAAACCATTTTCTGTCATAATTTTTACCACAACCGTTGTCTAAAGTTTGTGTTTTAAAAAGAATGACCGTTTTGTTTCTGTGAACATTCCATATCACAGAAATACAAAAACAAACTTACATATAAAAACAAGTATTCACAACACAGAAATATAATCCTACATATAACTATTTACTTATGATTTTTGGTTTTGATAGCTATGTTTATTATTTTTTATTGAAATTTTTTTGATCAATCTTTGAAACTCCTATTTCATGGAAAACCCCAGGAGCCCTTGTGTTAGATGAATATGAAATATAAAAATTATTTGGATTGCAGATCTTTAAATGATCTTAACTTTCACTCTAGTTAACAGTTTCACATATTATATATCAATTTAGGCTAGAATTTTTTTTTATACCGTGGTAGTTCGTGAAGCCAGCTAATCCTTCTACATTTTCCGAAAAACACCATTTTATATTGTTTAGAATTTTTTTTAAACTTTGCAAAAATATTTAAAATAGTTAAACTTTGAATTTTGAGTTGAAATTTTTTAGGGGTTTTCATGATTTTTTTGTCCTTCCAACAAATTTTTAGGTCATTTTGAGTTTGTTTGAGCTTACTCTCATTTTTACCTACACCTATGTTTTGACGTATATGGTGTATGAAGAACAAAAAATCAAATGAAAACATCAAAAACCTAAAACGAAACTAATGTTGAAGGTGGGTTTAGTGATGAGATGAAACGAAATGAATGTCACAAAGCTCATATCCAAAGAGTACCTGTGCAAAAACCAATCAGTCAAAACAAAAGAAAATCATACCTAAATACTTAATCAACGTAAATGAAAGAAAAATGGAAGAAATGTTGAGGATGATGGTCGCAAAAATGGAAGACGAGAGAAAGGCATGACAGAGAAAACGAAGAAGAAATGTGCATGAGGTTGTTTTACTTTGCGAAATTTAACCCTAGAAACACATGTTATTACCTCGATTATTTTATTAACCAAAGCAACAAGGACTATATGGCCTCGGTTCTACTAAGAATCACTACCTAAAGCCTCTCAAAAAAATAAAAAAAATAATAATATTTTCAGTTATTTTATGTCTCTATTCGCATCATAACTGAAGCATAAGGACTATATGACATCGGTTGTTTAGAGAACCGAGGCCATATACCTAATTCATAAACGGGTTGACTAAAAAGTCAAATTTGCAATGGGATTTGACCTTGGTTATTTATAGAACCGAAGCCATGGGTCCCTTTAGGCTTCAATTCCTTTTGAACTAAGGCATATATGTTTGTGATAATTGCAAAAATTCCACCGCGCCATTTTATTCTTCGGTTGCAATGAAATCGTTGCCAAATATGCGAGTTAAAATCCATATTTTTTTTATTAATGTTGGTCAATCCTATCTCAACCTTGTTTAAAATGACTTAGCTTGAACTTGGTTTGACATGGGCTTGACCTAACTTGTCTCGATGTGGCTTGACTCAACTTAACTCAACTTTACTTGATTCCATGCCGACCCAGCACGAACCGATCCAACATAAGTCTGACTGTATTCGACCTAATATGGGTTTGATAGACTTAGTTCGATGTGAACCCGACTTGACTCCGTCTAACATGGACCTGACTTAACTTGACTTGATATATGTTCAACTTAAGTCTTATTAAGGTGCACTTGACTAAATTTAGTGTAAGGTGGGCCCAACTGAACTCGATTTGATGTGAGTCCAACTAGACTTGGCCCAATATGGACATAACTATACTTTACTTGATCAATGTAAAATTAACACGACCCAATGCAAAGTGAGTCTAACTTGATTTTAGTTGTCCTAAACTCAACTTAACTCAACTTGACCTAAGACCAACTCAACTTGATCTAATATAAACTCGACTTAACTCAATTCAAGATAAATCTGATTCGAGACTTGACCTGAGACTAATTCAACTTAAGCTAACATGGATTTGACTTAATTCAGTTCAAGATGAACAAGATTCAACTTGACCTAAGATCAATTCAACTTAACTTAGTCAATTCAAGATGAACTTTATTCAACCTAAGCTAAGACCAATTAAGTTTAAACTAACGTAAATACTTATGCATATAACACATTTTCATAAGCAAATGTTGAAGGTACTGTAAAGAAACTTTTATGGACAAAGGGATTTATGTTATCTTTTTGTAGTTGGTAATTTAATAAAAATTAAAAGATTAAAAATAATAACTACTCTTTTTGGACTTCATTAGAAGAATGTATATTTGAGTTAATGGGATCTAAAAAAGAAATTCAAACTAATACATTTATTTAGAAAAAAAAGGAAAAATATTTAATTAAGTACATATACTATGAACTTGAAATGTCATTCTTATTGGGTTGGGATCCAATCTGTATATTATTAGAAGTTTTCTTTGTTAGAATTTTTATTATGAACTTGAAATATGATTCTTATTGAGTTCAGATCCAATCTATATATGTAATATGTATATTATTAGAAGTTTTCTTTGTTAGAATTTTCATTATATAGGATCTTTAATGGTACAATATTATTAGTTTAATAACTTATAATGTATTTCTTTATTATTAGAAGTTTTCTTTGTTAGAATTTTCATTATAAACTTGAAATATGATTCTTTTTGAGTTCAGATCCAATCTATATATATATATGTAATATGTATATTATTAGAAGTTTTATTTGTTAGAATTTTCATTATATAGGATCTTTAATGGTACAATATTATTAGTTTAATAAATTATAATGTATCTCTTTATTTGATTATGTTATATTAATAGGCATTGATTGGGTTTTGTTAAGATTTGAGAATAAAGGATTATGCTTTCATTGGATATAATACACCTACTAAAATGTAGAACTCCTAATTTTAATGGATTTTGTGGATCAGTTTTGGGAAAAGTGATTATTATCTTTAAAAAAATGTAAAATTTTTAATTTTAAATATCCGTGGATCATATATGAACATGACAAATCAACACATTCACATAAATATTATCAAAATTTGTTACAGACCAGTGTATGAGTAATATATAATTTTAAAAAATATTAGATATGAGAATGAGAATAACTATGTAAATATATATTCTTTTTCATATCTGTATCAATACTTGTCTATATTTTATATTAGTAAAATACTTTTAATTTATTAAGTAATTTAAACCACTAATTATTTCAATTTTTCTTTAATCTTTTGTTTTATAACTTATTTCTAACACATAAATTTGATATTTTACTTGTTTTATATAATTATTTGATCTTTCTCTAATTTTTATTTGATATACCTATTTAATATTTATGTAATTATAATTTATTTTTTATATTTGACATTAAAAAAAGTGTATCTATTAACTTTGAATACTTGATAATATTACATTTTTTTACTTTGATTTTATTTTTTAAAATTGTTTAATTAATATTTGGTTAATATTTGTTTATATACTCTTTATATTAGAAAATGTCGAATACTGAAGAATTTAATAATTGAATCATATATTAATGTAAAATTCTCTTAGACTATTATTTTATAAATTGTAGTTTATTAATGAATAATATGTTGATTTTTTTTATTATAGTTTATTACACATTCGAATTACTCATCAACAAAACATATTAAAAAAAATTTAGCAAACACTAAAAAAATTATGATTGCAATTGTTGTGGTATGATACATTTAATGATGGGTAGAACAATAATGATAACCAAGCAACCATTTTCAAACAGATTTTTAGCCATTATTAAAAAACTCCTTTTAGAGTGGTAACACATTATTAAAAATTATGTTACTAGAAATGTTCATGGCTCAGTCTTATTTATTACAAAAACCCAAACGAATCAAACATAACATGGAATGAGAATAACTTAGTTTCGATTTTAGTTTAATTAAAATCTCGCATAGTATGTTTAGCAGGAATTTATTAAAAAAATCAATTTTAATTTAATGTAAAATTTAAATAAAATGAAATCAATGTTTTACGGTTTTCATTATTATAAATTTTTTAAAAATTTAATAATAAAAATGTTAAATAAATAATATGTTCTACTTTTTTATTTACAATTATTATCATATTTGTGTTTCAAGTTTTTTTTCCTCTTATATTTTGATAAAGGTAAATGTATTCTAAATACAATACAATCAACCTATTTGATAGCTTTCCCAAAATAGTCATCTCGTACTAATCAATTTTAAATTTCTAACATTATGTTTACATATAATAAACAGTTCAAGTTTTATTTTTAAATTAAAATTTCAACTAAACCATTGAGATAAAAAAATAAACTAAAATTTAAAAAATATTCATTTTTGGTAATTTTTTATTTTTGTATTTAAACTCTAAAATATTGTACACCTTAATTTGACGATGCTATGTTCAATGCTATTTTTAATATTCTTACTTAATTTTACACTTTTAAAAATTAATAAACAACTAATAAAACAATGTCACAAGTAAAATTTATGTTATGGTAACGCAATCAATTAATTAATATATTAATATTCAGAAAAAGAGAAGGAATTAATTAATTAACACAGAAATGATGAATGGACAAAATTTGTAAAGTTAAAAAAAAAAAAAACTTGGAAGAAAAATTAGTTATTTGAAAAAATAAAAAAAATAAAAAAGTGTAATTAAACCTTAATTTTACCCAAATTAATTTGGTTATTCTATGGTGAGGGGTGATTACAAGAAGTCAAGAATCTGCCCAAAAAAAGAAGAGGTGTTCAGTGGCAGTCCTGGCTGTGTGTAGGATGAGCCTTTCCCTTTGGCAGTGCCAGCCAGTGATGCCTTTTCTTCTTCCCACTCTTTCTTCCCCATGCCGGTACGGCCCCTCTTGATTTCTCACTCCCTAACCCTTCTTTTCATTTTCTCCTTCTGCCTCTTCAATTATTTCTTCCTTCCCCAATGCCTCTTTCGACTGTTTCTTAGAACTTTCTACTGCCATTGATTTACTTCTTGTGGTTAGTAGGCTACTGTTCTTCACTGTTTGCTCTTTCATTGGTCTACATTCTTTATTGTTTCGCTGATTTAAGCCCCCCTTTCAAGCTTGATTATGTGCTTATGATGTGAAATATGATGGTAATGATTCTTTTGACCATTGAAAGAGATCAGATAAAGCGGATAGAGAGAGAGAAAAGAAACTTATTACAAGAGAGAGAACAGGAACAGAGTGATTTCTACAATAAAGCAAGTTTTTTGCTTGGAAACTGCTCGTGAGAGACTGCCCCTGGAGAGTTTTATTCTTCTTTCACCCACTTCACGTCTGTAATGTCCACTGAAGGGTTTTTCGTTTTCTCATTTTAGTGATTTGATTATCTGGTTTTTCTCCAAAGCTGGTTTCTTTTTCTCTGAGGGGTTTCGAAAATGGCAATGTTTCAGCCTACTTGTAAGAGGGATGGGATCGAGGGCCAGATTCTAGATCTGGACACGGCGGTGAAAGATGGGGTTTTGGGCGGCGTGGATTCTGGGGTTGTGGGGACTGGGGTTGGTGAAAAACTGGATCTTGGGAGAATGATTGAAGAGTTAGACTTGTGTGAAGTTCCCTCTGTGTTCATTTGCCCAATTTCCCTTGAGCCAATGCAGGACCCTGTGACTCTTTGCACGGGTCAGACCTACGAGAGGTCCAACATTCTCAAATGGTTCAGTCTGGGACACTTCACTTGCCCCACAACAATGCAAGAGCTCTGGGACGATTCCATCACACCAAACACCACTCTCTACCGTTTGATATCCACCTGGTTTTCTCAGAAGTACCTTGTGATGAAGAAGAGATCAGAAGACGTCCATGGGAGGGTGTCGGAGCTTGTTGAGACTCTCAAGAAGGTGAAGGGGCAAGCTCGTGTTCTTGCCCTCAAGGAGCTCCATCAAGTGGTGGCTGCTCATGCCACTGCCCGCAAGGCATTGGTCGATGGCGATGGAGTGTCCGTGGTGTCGGCGTTGCTCGGTCCTTTTACTTCCCATGCGGTTGGCTCCGAGGTCATTGGTGTTCTTGTGAGTTTGAACCTTGATTGTGAGTCCAAGAGGAATCTACTGCAGCCTGCAAGGGTTTCCCTGATGGTGGACATTTTGAATGAGGGTTCAATTGAGACGAAGATCAATTGCACGCGGCTGATTGAGACATTAATTGAAGGGAAGGATTTCAAGTTGGAGATTTTCAGGAGCCATAGTCTTTTGGTTGGATTGATGAGGCTCGTGAAAGACAAAAGGCATTCAAATGGAATTTGCCCTGGATTGAGGCTCCTCAGAACAGTGTGCTTGCATTCAGAAGTTAAGAGTTTGCTGGTAAGCATTGGGGCTGTTTCTCAATTGGTTGAGTTGTTGTCTGGTTTGGAGCCCGAATGTTTGGAATTGGCTCTTTCTATCTTGGATGCACTGGCTTCTGTTCCCGAAGGAAGATTAGCTTTGAAGAATTGTTCTAATACGATACACGTTATGGTGAAACTGTTGATGCGGGTCTCAGAAAACTGTACTCAATATGCGTTATCAATACTGTGGTCTGTGTGCAAGCTGGCACCTGAGGAGTGCTCTTTGATCGCTGTGGAAGCAGGACTTGCTGCAAAACTTCTCCTTGTGATCCAAAGCGGTTGCAATCCTATATTGAAACAACAGTCGGCTGAGCTTTTGAAGTTGTGTAGTTTGAATTATTCAGATACAATCTTCATTTCCAAGTGCAAACTTACTAGAACCATTCAATGACCATGAGTATTAACCTGGTTGTATCAACAGTTTGTAAATTTGTAGGGCAAGAGAAGCAGAGACCAGCTACTTCACAGACTACAGAACTAAAGAACCCCAGAAGTTGGCATGGGGATAGTGGTGCGAAATGCAAATCTCCTGTATATATACCTTTTGTGTTTTGATTCCAACACTTGATATTTGAATGAAGGACATTGACACAACTTGCTTAAGTGGGTTCACTTTTGTGTGTTCCTTCTTGTCCAATGTTTTCTCAATAAGCCCCATCTAGAAGATGCTGAAAATTGTTTATATAACTTTTTGGGGGGTATAGGGATGAAAGAAATCATGCTGTTGTTGGATAAAGATTCTATTAGGAGAGGGATCACATTCACAGCTGATGTGGGGCTTGTAATTTCAATTGTCATCATTGAGGAGTTGTTTTGCTCCATGGCTTCATTGTATTGTATCTTTTTTCCCTTGGGGTTTAGGTCTCCAATTTTCCGTTTAGAAGAAGAATACTGGGGTTTTTGGTTTTGACATCAAACATGTAGATGGAGAGCCCCTTCGGCTTTCAATTTTCATTTAATCTGTACAATGGAAATAACCATTCTTATTATGCACTGCACCTGCAATTTGTTGAAGCAAGTTATATTGATATTATTAATTCTTTTATGACAATTATTGTGTGTACTTTCCAAGTGAAGAAACTACATCAGCATCGTTGTTCAGGTATTAAGTTTTAGTGTGAAGGCAGCGAAATGACAGGAGAGGTGAAAAGAAACAGTGAAAGGCGTGGACAGCAGAGAGATAGCAGGTGAAGTATTCATCACATGTGGTTGAGTTTACTACATTTATTGGATGAGTTGACGTTTGAGTGTGGACATATGGATGCATGTATGCTAACTTTCATCCTTTTTGTGCCACAATTTGAGGACAAAGCCCAATGTAAAATTACTTCTCACTGAATCACTGGTTGATTGGAAAAGAAAGAAAAGAAAGGATATAGCTTTCACCGAATAGGAACGTTGAATAGCTGTTTGGCCTTAGGAATACCTCCAAATCGGATAACATCCCACTCTGTTCCAACACTCATGCTGGCGCGTGTATGTAATCATGTGCGTATTTTGTTTTTCTAAATTAAAAATTTGACATAAATCTAACTTTTGCTTAGTTAGAGTTACTTGGAAATCCATTTTAATCTATGCGTTCAGCGGAAGAATGCTGGTGTTTGACTGGTGTCGATGGAGTCTGATCCCCTTTGGTTAGAAATTTTAAGCAGAGTACAGATATGAAAAAATGTGACAGATAATACAATAAATATTATCAGCTTCCTTCTCTGATAAATGGTGGAGTTTTATTTCCATTACCTTTTTTAATAAATATGTTCTTGAACACAGTATATATTGTCAAAGTAATCTGATCATTGAAAAATGTTCATCCAAGAGACCGACATGTCTTAATAAGATCATATTCTCTTACCCTGGCCTAAGATGATTGTCTTCTCTCTAGTTGGGATGTTGAGGGGTTGTTAGTAAAGACAACTCAGGGTAAAAAATTAATGAACAATTTTACCTTGTAAAGAATACACATTTTTTTATACTCATAAGCGGTACATCTGTTTAATACTTATTTTATGAGCTTTTATTTGAGTAGGTCTCCTATCTATACTAGATAGTTAGATTGAACTTAACCTAATGTTTAGGGTATTTTAACTTCTCAGGTTACTTTAATGATATTTTTTAATGAGATAAAATGATATCCACCTCAAAGGATCAAATATAGCAAAAATAGTAAGAAATGAAAAAAACAATTTTACTTTGTAAATAGTACACTTTTTTTATACTTATTTTATAGGCTTCTATTGGAGTAGGTCTACACTATATTAGTTAGATTGGACTTAGCCTATAATTATGTTTAAATTGTCTTATGTTGTGTTTCTTTAGAGTGAAATACTATCTATAAATATTGACGAAAACGAATTTGAAGATGAAATTTTATGTATTTGAAAGTGAGAGAAAGTATGATTTTGTATGGATTGATTTTCGAATTTCTTCTCAATTATGCTAATTTGAGGGTATTATCTATGAAAATATATTTTCATCCTCAACTTTGTTTGTTCACATGCATGGTTAGTTACTCTTTCGGCTTAACAAAGATTCTCATAAAGCCATGAGTCATATAGTGAGATTCCCAACTTGACATAAGCGATCACACAAAGTTTTGTTTTGAAATTTTTTACTAGACCTTGTTCAACAAGCTATTAAATGTGATAAAGTTGGTTGGTATAAATGGTTGGTGAATGTATAAATTTTGAGATGTGGAGAAGTTGAGTTTATTTTCTTTCACTATGGTGGAGAGAGTGGTGTTTTGAGTTATTAAAGTGAGTTATTTGTGTGTGTTGTTCATGGATTCACAATTTCGTATTCACAGATAGAAGGCATGTTATCGAGTTGTGTTGTCGAGTTGTTAATATTTTATCATTCACAACTGGTGAAGATGGAGATGAATCAAAGCACGTGGTTAAAGATGAAGGAAAGGGAACAAATTCCCTTTTAGGTGGAACTGATTCCACCATGTAGCAAAAAAAAAATGGAATCAATTTTAACAAAGCTTGCAACCGATTCAAGCAAGGCAAAACCAATTCCAACACATAAGTAACCAATTCCAACATATTGGGAACCAATTTTAAGAGCTTGGAATCAATTCCGTGAGGCATTATAACCCATTTCAGGAGGTTGTAATTGATTCCATGGCATTCTAACCCATTCCCATACTTCTTTCTTGTGTTGCAGGAGATCCAAGGAAGGGCAAGTTGGAGCTGGTACTCGTACACATTATGAAATTGGATTCGTGTGATGGTGTTGACCTCATGATGGATTTGAGTTTATGGCTAGTGTAGAAGGTAAAACATGTGGTTCTTAACTAGTAAAGATGGTAGAGGTCACTTGGTGGTTATTGAAGGTGAAATTGTTTGTCATTTGGTTTTCTTTAATATGTGGTGGTTTTTGTAGGTGTTAGAGCTGTCGTGGTGGTTCATGATAGTGTTGCTTTCTTTGTATTGCTTTTGATTGTTAATGTGTTTGGAGGTGGTGGGTATTCTGTGAGAAGGTGTTGGATCTTCGTGTAAGAGTGGTAGTAGATATATGCTCTAAGATGGTTGATGTGTGTAGGTAAGGTGGTGAGGTACCTACACTTGGCTTAACATTTGTTGTTATTATTTTGACAAACTTTCGAGGTATTTACCAAAATATATTGTATTATTCATCTATTATTATTAATTTTTAATTTTAGTATATTAAATAATTTTTTCACAACATATCTAACTCATAAATATAATTTTATATTACTTATAAAATTAAAGACAATTTGATAATTTTTATTTTTTATTTATTAAAATATTTTAATCTATCACATGAGTTAAATCTTTCATAAACTTTACTTCTAAATTCATTCTCTATTATCTTCAAATTTCTTAAAAAAAAAACAAAAAATAGTCTGAAATCCATTTAAATTCATCTACTAACTCTTCATCAAATTCATCTTCAAAAATAAATACACTTTTAGTCTAAATATTAATTATAGTTATTATTTTGATGATATGTTTTTTAATTAGAGATGAGATGGTATATCAAAGGATAATTTATCTTAATATTATCCTATATAAAAAATAATCTTTCTAATGTCATATATAAGATTTGTTAACATATTGGGATAACCTTGAATAAACCTTACTCCATCTGAAAAAGCATAAAGTCTAATTTTACAACTCAAAAGTCGAAATCAATCTTTGAACTAGGTTATTAAGTCAGTTTGTACCATATTCTGTAACACATAATGTCAAAATTCATGCTTATGATAATCCTAAACGTAAATAATAACATAAAGAAAAGTATTATTATGTAATAAAGTGAATTGCTATCATAATTTTGCAATTACCATTGAGCATCAAATTAATTAGTGGAATTAATAAACATTCATTAGATTTACTAACTAGCAAAAAACTTATTCTTTGAAACTAATATGCTATTTTTTTTTCTCAAAGTCAAAAAGAAGAAGACAAAATGAATATTGAAATTGTAAATTATCAATTAAAAAATGTTATTTTTTTATTTGGTGAACATTTAATGAAATTAGGCGCAATTAAATATTACCATATCTGTCCATTATGATTTTGAGTTAGGTTAGAAATGTTTTTATAATGATTTAAATAAGTGGATTTAGAACTACTTATATCTCAGTCCACCCAAACTGTCCATTAAAGTTTAGAATTATTTATTCAATATATATTTTTGTATCATGTGAAAATTTAGAATTGATAAACAAAAGTAATGTGTTAATACCTTGAAAAATTAAGATTGTGAGAATTAGGAATGATTTTGTGTAGCATTTCAATTTTGTAATTTATTATGCGCGATGTATTATATGAACCTTTAATTTATTGATGATGCATTTGTAAGATGATGTCACAAGTAGAATCACGACTGAACAACACAACTTTAAGAAAGATAGAAAAATTGTCATCCTTATTTATTAAGGAGAATTAAATAAAATTATAAGAATATAATCTTTTAAACCAAATTTAGGTCCAGAGGTTGATTACACGTTAGGAAAATACATGTGATGTAACGTGTATCCAAACTTTAATTAAATGTGCATAATAAATTTAGTTTTAAAAACATTTATTTTATCCTTTGATTATGCTAAACTAAATCGTCTGTTAATTATTGACTTGAAAAGTATTTATAACATTTAGCCATGTCCAAGAAAGATTAACTTTATTCCTTCATTTATAATTGAAAATAAAGTTACATAGTTATTTTTGTAATAACTAAGCTTTTAGTTTAGATTTTTAAATGTTTTCAAGGTATTTAAATATTTAACGAGTTACATAGTTATTTAATGAGTATTTTATATATTAAAAATTTTAATTATCAAGCATATTCAAAATTTAATATGATAATCAATAATTTTTAAAATTATTTTGTGAATAAAATTTTTTATTATAAAAAAATTTGATATTTAACATGATGTTTTTTAAAATTATTATATGAATGAAAATTTTAGTTATCAAATAAGTACGATACTTAAAACGATAATAAGTAATTTTCGTTATTATTATATATGAATAAAAACTCGAGTAACGAAATAGGAGTGATACTCAATAGGATAATAAATTATATTTAAAATTATCATTAATTAAAACATTTAATTAGTAAGTCTAAATTTGGAATTATTGTTAACGAATTAAAAATAAAGTATTATGTGGATATTTTTTAAGTAAATTAAATTTATTTTTCATGTAACCTATTTTTTTTAATTAAATTTAGGGTTAAATATGTTTTTAGTCCCTATATTTTGGGACGATTTTGGTTTTAGTCTCTCTTTCAAACTAAGGTACAATTTAGTCTTTCAACCTTAGAAAATTCTGGTTTTAGTCATTTTTACCAAATGTTTTTAACTTTATTTGCTGTTTCAAGCACGTTTCATTATAGCATTTGGATTGTTTACACTGTTTGACACATTTTTGTTTCAATGTTAACTATGAAACGTGCTTGAAACAGCAAATAAAGTTAAGAAAAATTGGTAAAAAGGACTAAAACCAGAGTTTTCTAAAATTGAAGGACTAAATTGTACCTTAGTTTGAAAGAGGGACTAAAATCAAAATCGTCCCAAAGTATAGGAACTAAAAACATATTTAACCCTTAAATTTATTATAAACTTATTATAACTTGTGTCATCACTCAAAGCCAAAAAAGTTACATTTTTTTTAATATGTTCTTAATATATATGGTAAAGACTTTAAAAACTTTATCGAATTTTTAATCTTTAATTTTCAAAGTGTTTATCCTCTTTCTTAGTATTCATCCCCCTTAAGATAAATGTGAGTTATACATGCACAAGACGTTTTGACTCAAGTCTCTCATGTTAAACGAGTGTTAAATGTGTAACTAATGAAAAAGTAACTAAAATACTTTGATGAGTGTGCTATTTATAATATTATTTATTGTGTTTATGAGCCCTTACTTGTATTAGCATGGATTGGGCCTAGTGGCCCATTTACCTTATTTGAGAAAGTGTTTGATCATTTCTTGATAACAACTACAAAGTACCTGGTTGCCTATTTGTAGTTACATAACATGCAAATTGGACATGTTTAAGGTGCAAACACTTACGACGTATTCAGTTATAATATGTGTTGCATCGTCCAAAGAAAAAACCAATACTGATGTGGTCAAAGAGTATTCGACCGTATACAGTACATAATCCATTTTCGTTGGCTTTCTTTTTATATTTTTATATTCATATTAAACAATGAATAGAATAAAACGTGTCACTTATATTTTACAAAATAAAAAGTACATAAATTCTAAAATATTAGAAATTTACTATACATATTATATTATATAAAAATTTAATTTATGTATGAGTATTATTTAAATTTGTCCTTATTTCGACAGAGAATTTCCATATTGGCCGAATATAAGTATGGATAATATTTGATTTTTTAAATTAGGAATGAGACATGATGAATATGTACATATCCATTTTATCCCTATACCAATCTCAATATTCATCTCAATTTTTGCATGTACATATGTGAGCACACGTGTTTGTCTAAATAAATAGATAAATATATTTGTTCTCTTCGATTCTTGGTTTCTTAGTCCTTTCTTTTTCTTTCCCTACATACCTTTTCTTTTCCAGTTTAGTTTGTTCTTTTTCTATAAAACTCATTTAGATCTTGAAGGCAAATGCCCTATTAACACAATCTTGTATGTAATTATGTTCAAGTGATGTATGCTCAATTTCGTTGAATCTGTTGAAAGTGCCACATCGATAAAAGATAAGACCAATTTAAAGTATATTAGTGAGTGCAAACCTCACTTATAAGATAGTTTTGTGGGATTGAGTTAGGCGTAAAGTCCACTTCATAACATGATATCAGAGCCATGAATTAGTGTCAATTCTAGCAAGATTTGATGGTTGTTGGACATATTATTCCACCCATTATCGAGCCACCTATTAATGTCTACTCTCACCCTCGAGATGTATATACCTCGGTGTGAGGGGGGTATGTTGGAAATCCTACATCGACTAGAGATAAAACTAATTTTTAATATATATGTGAGTGCAAACCTCACTCTACAAGTCGATTTTGTGGAGTTGAGTTAGACTTAAAATTCACTTCTTAACCTACGGCTTGAAGTCCACTTTTTAACAGGTATCACAGTCATGAGTTAGAGGCTATCATAGTAAGATTTGATGTTTGTTGGGCATATTATTCCACCCATTATTGGGCCGTTATCGGACCACCCATTAATGTCTAGTCCCATATAGGAAATGTATATACTAGAGTTGTCAAAATGGGTCACAACCCGTGGGCCAACCCGGCCCACCACGGGTTCGGGTCGGGTTGGGTTTGAAAAAATTGTATTTTTTTTATGCGGGTCAGATTTCAACCCCACTCATTTAAACCCGGCTCATGCGGGTTGAACCCAAAGTGGGCCGGGTTGACCCACCAACCCACCTACCTAATTTTATGTTATAAAAATTTAATTTTAATTTTATAAAAAAATATTTTTTTTTCTTGAAATAATTATTTAAGTTCTCTCTTTTCAAAATTAATTAAACACGGGAGTGAAATTCAGAAGTGAAATTTGTTTAGATTTAAATTATAGAAAGTTTATAATTTTTTATTTAAAAAAATTGTATTTAAGTGAGCCAGTGAGCCAACCCGTTTATCCACCAATCCGTGGTGGGCCAGATCAGGTTCAAATTTTTCCGGCTCGCTAATAAATGAGCCGGGTTGGGTTAGTTCACTAAGTGACCAATCCGTGGTGGGTTGGGCTGGGTCAGGCCAGGTTACCTGTTTTGACAGCTCTAGTATATACCTCACCGTGAAGGGAGTGTGTTGGAAGTGTCAATCCGACAAGAGATAAGACCAATTTAAAGTATATAAGTGAGTGTAAACCTTACCTTACAAACATGTTTTGTGGAATTAAGTTAAATTTAAAGTCCATTGACAAAATCAAATAGTTAAAAGGTTACACATTTGATACTTTTATTTATTATTTATATCTTTCACATGATAATATTAAATTATAAATTTTAAGTGTTAAATCACATAAACTCTCGATATACTATATAGGTTTAAATCCTTTTTTGGTTCCTAAATTAAGTTTTGATGTTCAGTTTAGTTCCCGCTTTTAAAAATGTCAACCTTTAGTCCCTATGATATGAAAAATGTATCAGTTCTCATGACAACACTTAATGAACAATAAATCACAAGTTTTCATACCTAGGTATCCAATATTTTGTGATTTGTTAACAGAAGGTGTTATGAACAACAAATCACTTAAGGAAAAACTTGTGATTTGTTAACGAATAGGACTGATATGATACATTTTTCATATCATAGGGACTAAAGGTTGACATTTTTAAAAGCGGGGACTAAACTGAACATCAGAACTTAACTTAGGGACCAAAAAAGGGTTTAAACCTACTATATATAACATAATAATTTATGTTACTTGTTCTATTTTATTTTTAGTGTTTGTTTCATTTAATAACTTTTTATTCAAACATTTAGCAAAGTGTAATATCATTTAACATGTAAAAAAAAGTTAATACTATTAAATTAAAAAGATTATAACCATTTATTTTTTAAGTTTAAAGATTAAAATGTATCAAAGTTTGTAAGAGAGACAAATCTTAATTTTACGTTTAATTTAGTGATTATGAGATTTATAAGTAAATAAATAAAGGGTTAAATATGTTTTTAGTCCCTATACTTTGGGGCGATTTTGGTTTTAGTCCCTCTTTCAAATTAAAGTACAATTTAGTCCTTCAACTTTAGAAAATTCTGGTTTTAGTCCTTTTTACCAAATTTTTTTAACTTTATTTGCTGTTTCAAACGCGTTTCTAAGTTAACATTGAAGGAAAAATGTGTCAAACAGTGTAAACAATCCAAATGCTATGATGAAACGTGCTTGAAACAACAAATAAAGTTAAAAAAATTTGGTAAAAAGGACTAAAACCAGAGTTTTTTAAAGTTGAAGGACTAAATTGTACCTTAGTTTAAAAGAAGGACTAAAACCAAAATCGTCCCAAAATATAGGGACCAAAAACATATTTAACCCATAAATAAATAATTAAAATTTTAAGTTACGAGCTCAGTATAAAGGAGAATTTTAACTCTTATTTTCTTTCAAAAAAACATCTCTAATAAATTAAAAGCGAGTTTTAAACATCTATAGTTAATTTTTTGTAAAGGAATAATTTATATTTAATTTCATATAATATAAAGTTGGAAACAAACTATCGTAACCTTGTTTATAAGTATTAAATTCCAATAATTAAAAGAAAAATATAAACTATTTATTTTAATAATTACCTTTTTATAGATTAATTTAAAGACTAGCAGTGTCATAAAGTGCACATAACCTTTTAGGTGTTATATTACTTTGAGGTCTTGAGTATGTTTCGTGTGAATGGGTGGGTGTATTAGGATGATGACACAGAGTAATATAATTATTATGTCGCGTTATATTAAGGAGGGAGGGTTTTCTTTATGGAAAAACTTCTTTTAGGCCTTGTTCACTTGAGTGGATTTGAGGGAGAGTAATTGAGTGGATTTGAAGATATTTTTTTTGTTTATTTGAGTGAATTTGGAGGTAATTGAGAGTAAATTTGGAAGAAATTTTTTTTAATCTATCACATAAATTAAATCCTACGCTAATTCTTACAAATTTTACTTCCAAATTCACTCTCGTTTATCTCTAAATTTACTCAAATCAACAACAACAAAAATTATCTTCAAATCCGCTCAAATACTCTCCCTCAAATCCACTCAAGTGAACAAGACCTTAATAACATTTTTTTAACAACTTTTTGACAACACATACGTGGCAACTTGTGATTCGTCTGTTTTAAATATTTTTTAAACATAAATTCAAATAAACCAATAAAATGATGACACGTATCTTGTTGTAAAAAAAATTATCAAAAAATGTTGTCAAAATATCATTCTCCTTTCTTTTTATAAAAAAAACATGAGCAAGTTTAAGAAGATCATCGAAATGCAAAAAGTATTTTTTCGAGTTCTCAGTTTTTGAGTAAAAGCTGTTTTCTTTATTCTCTTCCCGGTTCTCCACCAAATTAAAATCATGATCTCAGAAAACCAATATGGTATCAGAGCGGGTTAAATCTCTGCTTCTGCTGGTATTTGCTCGTCCCTGTTTTCTTCAATCTTTTTTCCTGTTCTTGGTTTTTCTTGATGGAGATAGGTAACAACAACGTGGCGAATGTTTCACAGAACTCACCAAACAACACGATCGATGTCTCGTAAAATCCATCTAGTCCTTTTTATCTTCATCCTGGAGAAAACCCAGAAGCTATCTTGGTCAACATTCAATTAGATGGAGTAAACTGTCACGCATTGAGTCGAGCGATGAGACGAGCATTACTTTTGAAGAATAAGCACAAATTTATTGATGATGCATGGGAACTCTATAATATGATGTTTATTTCATGGATTACCGCACTTGAATGCCCAGATTGCAGAGTATCGTATACATTGAAAACGAAAAGGATTTGCGGGACGACTTGCGTGAACGATTTTTCAAAGGGAGATCACTTTAGGATCTCGGATCTTTTACAGGGAGAGAGAATAGTAACAGAGTTCTTCACAGATTTGAAGGCTTTGTGGGAAGAACTGGAATCACTAAGGCAAACACCGGATTGCACCTGTGAAGTTAAGTGCAGTTGTGATCTTGTCAGAAGCATAAGAAAGTGAATACGCCATGTGTTTTTTAAAGGGCTTAACGATGTTTACATAACTGTAAAGACGCAAATCTCGCTCATGGAGCCATTGCCAAAAATAAATCGAGTTTTTTCTCTCGTCGTGGAACAAGAACAGCAGTTGACTGGAAACACTATAGGGAGCAACAAAGTTCTCGTTAATACTGCTGGGAATTAAGGAAGTTGGAACACGTCTCAAAATGCAAATTGGAAATCACAAAAAATGGGTAAAAATCGAAATGAAAACATTGATAAGCAATGCAATTATTGTCACAAGTTATATCACACTGCAGATGAGTGCCGTGCCAAGCACGACTACCCTCCTTGGTATAAACAGAAAACTGATAAAACTGAAAGAATAATTGGCAATACTGTTGCTTATAAGGAAGGGAAACGGGAACGTGAAGGGAATAATTAAGATGATCAAGAAATCCATCAAGAAGGTAATCAATTCACACAAGAGCAAGTATATCAAATCATGAAGATCATCCGAGAAACCAAAGGCGAGACAACACATAAGGTTAATCTCACTGCCGGTTCTATTAGAAAGAACACAGCTAAAGGTAAAAAAAACAACACTTGGATTTTAGATACAGGGGCAACCTGTCATATGACCTTTAATTTTGTAGCTTTTCGGAAAATAAAACTATACGCATAAAAATGCCAAATGGTTCATATGTTTTTTCTTACTATGATGGAACTGTGCAAGTGTTTGAGAATGTTTTCATATATAAGGTTCTGTATATACCTGACTTTGCCTAAAATTTAATTTCAGTCCAAAAGATTATACAATCACATAACTATATACTGATTTTTTTCCTCTAAGTTGTCAGGTTCAAGATGCAGTTTTATTCAAGATGATTGGACAGGATATTACATGAAGGACTATATTTGCTAGAACCATAAAAGAATAAGGGAGCCATGATGCAAAAGGAAAAAGCATGCAAGATCAGAATGGAGATATCTGGCATAAGAGAGTGGGGCATCCCTCAGATAATATTTTACACTACATTACTGATAGTTTTTCAGGCATTCATTTTAAAAAAAATAATGTGCTAAATAGACTAGGCTTTCTTTTGGTCATAGCAATTCTCGATCTGAACACGTGTTTGACATCATAGACACTGAAATCTGGGACCTTTAGGTACCACCTCGGTGCATGGCCATGGATTCTTTTTGACCATAGTAAGTTTACTTGGATCTCGTCGATGAAGACTAAAGCTGAAACTAGAATAACTCTAACTAGATTCGTTACCTTGATAAATACTCAGTTTAATACCAAAATCAAGATCATACGTTCTGATAATGGTTCTGAATTTTGTTGCAAAGAGTTTTATGATAATACTTAGGCATTATACATCAGACTAGTTGCATAGAGACTCCCCAACAAAATTCCATTGTAGAAAGAAAGCATAGACACATTTTGAATGTTAAACGAAGTCTCACTTTCAATCTAACATCCCTCTCAATTTCTGGTCTTATGCTGCTGCTCATGCCACTTTTTTTAATAAATCGCTTGCCCACTGAAGTTCTAGGTAGAAGGACTACTTACGAATCAGTATATAAAAACTTACCTGACTTTAATTATCTAAAAGTTTTTGGCTCATTATGTTTTGCCTCTAGTATGCAAAGAAACAGATCTAAACATGTTCCAAAAACTAGAAAGTGTGTTCTTTTGGATATCAAATTGGAACAAAATGTTATTTTGTGCTTCATATTAAAAGCAGAGAAACATTTATCTCGAGATGTCAATTTTTACAAAAATACATTTTAAGAATGACTAAGCCACAGGAAAGTGGTGGTGTTCAACCACATAGGCAGTAACCAAAACTTTCTTTAAATAAAGACTTTATGGAGGATTAAATAAGTAGTAGTGGAGTAGGAATTGGTTTGTATGGGTTGAGAGAGATGCTCTTATTGTAAATCTTATGTGTAGATGTTATTAGCATTGTATTGCAATATTTTATGGGTAGTTGAACTCTCTTGTGTTGAAGTTAAATGTAATCATTTATAATTCTTTGTACTCCTACTTAGGTATTTATCTATGCTTTCATTCAATATTTTGTAGTATGATTTGTGTATATTGCTTAGATGACTTGATCACTTGTGGTTTGGATTGAGTTAGAAAATTGGTCTCAAATTGTGGTCCAATCAAATAATTACACTCTTATTAGAGGCTCCCACAAAATCTAGAGGGTGTGCTAGGTGGAAAAGTCTTGTACAGTAAAGCAATGATTTATTCTCACAAGGGTAAAGGAATCATGTTGGGGTTTGAAATCCTTAGATTCTAGTGATTGAGGAATGAACCTAGATCTACAAGAATACTTTTAGGGCATTGGATGATTTACATATTAAATAGACAAGATAGTAGTGGTGCAATAAAAAAAAATGAATTGAAATCCAATCATAGTCTTCACTTCACTTAATTTATACATACATATATATATATATATATATATATATATATATATAT
Organism: Vigna radiata var. radiata; assembly: GCF_000741045.1. NCBI lineage: Eukaryota > Viridiplantae > Streptophyta > Magnoliopsida > Fabales > Fabaceae > Vigna > Vigna radiata. The sequence continues at coordinate 28,969,699 of NC_028357.1, forward strand.
AT
>NC_028357.1:28969790-28975131 GCF_000741045.1 Vigna radiata var. radiata
AAAAAAAAAAAAAAACAAAAGCTAACTACTGATATACTAGTTAAATCCTTACAAATATGTACTTGTTGGAAAATAATTGTTAAGAAAACGTCATCAATTACTCTGTGGATAATTCAGTGCCTCCTTTGAGGCCTTTTCTTTTTAAGTTATCATCTAGATAACTCTATGTCTCATTTAAGGATTTTTCCTTTTTACTTATTGTTTAGATAACTCGACACCTCTTTTAAGGCATTTTTTTTTTCAAGTTACCATTTAAATAACTCGGTGTCTCTTTTGAGAGATTTTCTTTTTAAGTTAGTCTCTTTTAAGTTACCATTTAAATAAGTTACTGTTTGGATAACTTGGTATATCATTAATGGTTTTTCTTTTTAAGTTAGTGCCTAGATAACTTGACACCTCCGTTGAGGACTTTTCTTTTAAGTTACTCTCTAGATAACTTGGATGTCGTGTTGGCGAGCTTTTGTTATTGTCTAAGCAACTAAGGTACTTTGTTTGAGGGCTTTGTCTGAAGTTACCGTCTAGGTAACTCGAATGCCAAGTTGGCGAGCTTTGACTTTCTTTGCTTTGGCTTTTTCAAAGTTATGTGGTGTGTGATCATAGCCACTTGAATGTTTGTATTTATGCTATCTTAGGCATTTTATTAGTAGACGTTTGTCCTCGTACTTATTTCCTCTTAAGGTTTGTCTTGTGGTGACCTTAATGATTGACATTCTATTAAGTTTTTCTAGTTTGTAAACTTTATTCTGGAGGGAGTTTGTAATGCAATACGGTTCGCCCATTTGGATGCAAGCTTTCTTTTTGCTTTAAGTTTCGTGTGTAGCCAGAATTTCTTTAAACTAGGTCTAACTTTTGCATCGTTTTTTCTAGAATCTGAGTATTGCAACTTCGAGTTGTTATTTGCTCTTATACTTGGGCATTGTAAAGCCAAATTACTCTTGTACTTGAACACTGGAACACCGAATGTTGCAACGCCAAGTTTCTCATACGTCGTTGTGCTAAATGAAGTTTTCATCTAACTAGGAGTGAGTGAAACTCGTTTTTAGTTAGAGTAACGGGGATTACTGAGATTGACTAGGTGATACAAGAGTGGTATGAATACTCAGTTGTAGTCTTATTGAAGATTATAGTAGAACCTTCTAAGAGGTCTTAGAGGAGAACTATATGTAGCTCAGTGGAGTGAACCAGAATAAAGTAACTGTGTGTTTATTACTTTAATCTTGCTAGAGCTGTCAAAACGGATAACCCGACTTAACCCAGCCCGGCCCACCACGGGTTGGTCACTTAGTGAGCCAATTCAACCCGGCTCATTTATTAGCGAGCCAGAAAAACTTGAACCCGACCCGACCCACCACGGGTTGGTGGGTAAACGGGTTGGTGGGTAAACGGGTTGGCTCACTATCCTATTTAATTATATTTTTTTTAAATAAAAAATATAAACTTTCTATAATTTAAATTTAAACAAATTTCACTCCTAAAAAATTATGTTAAAGACCAATTCCGACAATCAATAAAAAATATTAGTAAGAAAAAGAGAATCAATACTAAAAAACATCAACAAAAAATTAATCGTTTAATCTGTAACATAAATTCCCAAATTCAAAAATATCAAAAAGAGTTTGTTCAAATAATGTATACTTAAATTGTTTAAATAAAATGAACAAAATCTTATACAAGCATGTCAGAACATGAAAAAAATCAATTCATGTCTTCAAATCCCCCAAAACAAAAAACAAATTCGCAAACTCCTATTTTTGTCATTATAGGGTTTTTGAAAAAAAAAAGAAAAAGAAGTGAGAAAACAAAAATGTGGAGAAAAGAGAAGAAAAAAGGAAGAGTGTTTTACCTGCTCCTTGAAGAATTTCAATGGAGTGAGGGTCAGAGCACCGTCAAATGAGAGAAGTACCGTGAGAGTGATTTATGAGAGCAGAGGTTACTTTTTTGGTATACATAATGAGTGAAGATAGTATTTTATTTTTTAGGGTTTCATAAATAAAATAATAAATTAAAAAAAAATAAAATTAGGTAGGTGGGTTGGTGGGCCAACCCGGCTCACCACGGGTTCAACCCGCATGAGCCGGGTCTAAATGAGCCGGGTTGAAATCTGACCCGCACATAAGTGGGTTGTATTTTTCAAACCCAACCCGGCCCGAACTCGTGACGGGCCGGGTTGGCTTGCGGGTTGTGACCCATTTTGACGGCTCTAAATCTTGCTAAACATTTTTCTTACAAACCATGTAGTTGCTTATTATCTTAACCATCTATAAAAGCTCTTGTCACCAAACGTTATTTTTATTAAGAGCTATTATTCTCAAAACGATGCAACAAATTTGACTAGATGATTGAAAAATATTTATTTGAGAACTTGCAAATTGAACAAAACTTTTCAAGTCAAGTGTTTGACAACTTATATAAATCGTTTAATCTTTAACAAAGTTGTTAAACTACCTTTCGGCGAAAAGTTTTCCAAAAACATTATTCAACTCCCCTTCTAGTGTTTTCCACGTATTTTATGTAACGTCGAGTTGCTATTGTGCTTATTGAATTTTTCTTATACTCGGGTGTAGGAAGGTTGAGTTGCTCTTACTTTTGTACTTTGATGTTGAAACACTGAATTGCTCTTATACTCGGTCACTATAACGTCGAGTTGTTGCATTTGGGCACTGTAATACCAAGTTGTTGTACTGAGGTTTGGGACATCAAGTTGTTATGCTATCAAGATTATGCACCTGCCAGTTGGCAACAATGATAATGATAACCCTAGGATCATTTTCCTCATAGTCATGAACTATGGTTAGCACAACCCCATATGGTAGTCGAACGGAGTGTGAGGTGTTGATCACAATCATGAGATACCCAAGTCACGAGATTTTGTATTACTTCTCCATTGTTGAAATTATGTTCATGGCGACTGATCCATCTTGAAGATGCATTCATATAGACATTATAGCTTTAAGTTTTACATTAATAAATATATCTCAAAATATATTTCAACTTCTTTATATCAGTCCACTTGAATGAGTCTTATTAAGTTGTATTAATTAATATATTTGTTGGGTCAAATATGTATATAAAATAAATTAAAAAAAATAAAGTAAATTTTCTATCATTTTATATTTATTTTTACTCTAAAAATACGTGAGACGTGAGATATATGTTCATTATTATTAACAATTGTATAATTTATTTTAAAATCTATAAAAATCAAATTTCTAAAAAAATTGTTGTAACTTTGCTATATTTATTAAAAGTAACAAATATGTTAAATCAAGATTATAGAATCATTAGAATATTCTTCGATTAGTTATTTATATCTTTCAATTTTGTTATAAATTGAATGTTTTAAGTTTTAATTGAATTGTTGTCATATTTTTTTCGTTCTCCTATCGCAAATTATATTTTTATTATGTATGATGTATTGATAGTTGATATATACTATTTACAATTTGTTTACTAATTATAAGATTATTTGACAAGAAGTATTTTTCAAAAGTTTACGAAGGTTCGAAAAATGAACGCCCTGTAGTAAGTTCGTTAAGCAATGCTAAATATTTATTAATGTTAAATACGGGACGAGAAAAGTTGGTCAAAGACATTATTAGCTAGCATGAATTTAAATGCCCAAGTGGGCACGTTAATATGTTTAAATGTTAATTGTTTATGCAAGTGGGGACGGAGAAATTTTAACTTGAAGCAATTATGTATCTTGGGATCTATCATTTTATAATCATAAAACAACTATTAAATAAGATACAAATATATTTTGTACTTAAAACAAATAAAAAAGGTGGTTTTGTTAATTAAGAAATAAAATAATTAGCAAAAAATATTTTGAAGAAAAATTTGTAGAGGTTTCTATAAATAGAGAGAATGACGAAAATAATTTAATATAATACATCTACACAACTTGCTGAGAACTAATTAACATTATTTTCATTCAATGAATGTGTGTTATTTTCATTTTACAAAGAGACCAACTTTATTACTATTATTTATTACTATTATTTTTCTAAAAGGATTAATTTTTTTTTCTTCTGACAGTTTCATCAAACAAAAGTATAATCTCTATATTTTATTTATGAAATTTCACCGTGACATTACAAAAATGTTAAATTTTTTTTCTTAAAACTTCCTATTTGTAAAATAAAATAAAATAAAATTAAAAATACGTCTTTATTAATATATATATATATATATATATATATATATATATATATATATATATAGGTATTTCATAATTATAGAAGATATAATAATCTAATTATATAAATTTGATTAACTTAATTATAGGAAATTAATTGTTAATTAGCTTAAGATAAAAAAATATTTTGGATTTTATCATATAGTTTAAGATGAAAGATTGATGAACATTTAAACTGATTCAAAAATCATAAAAAAAATTCGAAGTCTTTCATGAAGATGTCAGTGGTGTGATGATAGGAAAGGACATAAAAAACTTGTCTGATGTCAACGATCGTATATGAACAAAGTGAATATCCATCTCAATATGTTTTGTATATTGATACTGTTGAGATAAACTTAAATTTTAGAGATTTATTATTTTATTAGGTTTAGGTATAGTAATATTTGGTTTGATTTGATAGAGAGAAAATAAGAATTGGTAGTTATGATTTTCTGTTTATTAGGTATAATATTATTTTATGATAGAATAAGGAAATTTTATTTTTAGGTAAGTTGATATTTTATTGTCAGTTTTTATTATTTGTAATTGGCCCAAGGCCCAATTTGTACCTATCTAAAGGTTGCTAAGGTTTAATGGAAAGAACCCGATTGAAGAGTAATATTATTTGTGTTGGGTCAGTTATGAGTGTGCAAGGGAGATTTTCCCAACAGTGGTATCAGAGCCGATAGTTTGGTTGGTAATGCTTCCGCTGGAGGGGGAGTGAGTGAGAGAAAAAGGAAAAAAGAAAAAAAAAGGAGTGAGAGGGAAAATCAAATATCGAGAGAAAAAAAAGGAGAGGGGAGACTCTAAAGAGAAAAAGGAGAACAAAAAATGAGAAAAAAAAATGAGAGAAAAGAGTCAAATACCCAGAGCGAAAAAGATAGAGAGAAAAGAGTCTGAGTGTCCGAAAAAAAGAACAGAAAGGAAAGAAGAAAGAGAGATTAAGAGAGTTTTAATCTTGCAAAAAACGTTTTTCTAGGTCAGTTTTTTGGCCAAGAGAGTGACGTAGGCCGCAGGCGTACAAGGGAGACGTAGGCCGCAGGCGTACAAGGGAGACGCAGGCCGCAGGCGTACAAGGGAGACGCAGGCCGCAGGCGTACAAGGGAGACGCAGGCCGCACGCGTACAAGGGAGACGCAGGCCGCACGCGTACAAGGGAGAC
>NC_028357.1:28975669-29021270 GCF_000741045.1 Vigna radiata var. radiata
CGTACAAGTGGGTGCCGCACACGTACAAGTGAGTGACGCATACGTACAAGATCGACTTCAAACTCTGAGAAGTGGAGAAATTCGGATAACTCGTAGACGATCTTGGGAGAAGAATATGCATATTTCGAGAATGAAGAGAGAAGAATGTGAAGAATTTAAGTTTATGGGAGAGTTTGTTGGGATAAACTTAAATTTTAGAGATTTATTATTTTATTAGGTTTGGGTATAGTAATATTTGGTTTGATTTGATAGAGAGAAAATAATAATGGGTAGTTATGATTTTCTGTTTATTAGGTAGAATATTATTTTATGATAGAATAAGGAGATTTTATTTTTAGGTAAGTTGATATTTTATTGTCAGTTTTTATTATTTGTAATTGGCCTAAGGCCCAATTTGTACCTATTTAAAGGTTGCTAAGGTTTAATGGAAAGAACCCACCATGGATTGAAGAGTAATATTATTTGTGTGAGTCAAACCCACAATGGATTGAAGAGTAAAATTATCTGTGTCGGTCACGTTATGACTGTGCAAGGGAGATTTTCCCAACAGATCCTGCATAAGCTTACCATCTAGATAAATGACATTAACATTATCAATAAGAACATTTGCAAAAGTATTGTCTTAATTGAAACAAGTTTCCCATAGATTCATCTAAGCCACCCATAATCAACATTTGAAAAAAAAAAAAGTTGTTAAGTGACAATTTGGATATTAGTCATCACTTAAAAATTGAATTTTAGTAATTATGTTTCAACATAAGTTGTTTAAAATAACATTGTTTAGATCAATCACTGCATTTAATTTTTTTTTTTTGTTTTGGAATTTGAAACTCAAATTAAGAGTTTGACATTAAAATACGTCTTCAAATATGGGAGAAGGAATATGTATTTAAATTGTCCTGGGTCTCAACTTCTAACATCATCAAATTAAGTCACTGCATTTGAGTTTTTGTTCGCTTTGAAACTCGAAGATACATCATGGTTTTTTCCTTAAAAGCCTATTCAGTGTGTACATATCTAACTCTGCGATATTAAGAGATATATTTGTAACCAAGTACATTTAACAAATTATTCTACGTTTTGATCTTAAGTTTAATAAGATAGTCTCGTTAGGTTCAATCATTGCAATTGAGGTATTGTGCACATCTTCTAGACTAAAACTTCTACTACAATTTTTTCCTTAAAAAACACATTTTAGAGTTAAGGGAAGAAGGGGTATTTAAACTACCATTAACCTCGACTCCTAAACTATACGAGATTACTGGGTATATCGAAATAATATATATATATATATATATATATACACACACACACGATTACCACACAATTAAATTATGATATAGGTACTTAATAACCAACTATCATGCTTATTTTGATTATCTTTTAAGTTTTTGTTGAAAGATTCAAAGGCTTATAAATATATTTCCATCTTAAAGAGAGTATTTAATCAAGTTTTTCTCTTACTCTTATACTCATAGTTCCTTGCGATCTTATTGAGTTGAAAATATTTTGCAGGTGGATTTCTCATTAGCTTTGTTGACAACAAACCATCAAAGTTATGCCCCTAAGAATCTCATCACTCTTTTCACCATGAAAGCACTCTAGTAAGAACATTTTGTGTCCACCATAGATTTTTCACCATGACCTTGTAAGTCAATTGTTAGCTCGATATACGAAAGACTTGTTTGCCTAAATTTATAAAAGGCTTATCACCTTGAGACTTATCAACCCAAACCTAAATCTATAAAAGTTTTTGTCAACCCATGGTTTATTACCCTAACAAAATAGGTTTTAAACATAATATACTTTTGAACTTTAAACATAAATATTAAAGAGGCACTCGAAGGTCTACAACCGTAAATGTGAGAAAAATCTACGAGACACAAAGGTCCACACATAACAAATACTATTGCAAAAAAGCCTTTTTATAATGGTTAAAAAATATTTTCTATATGAGTTTGTGAATTGATAAAGAAGTATGAGATATAGAAAGTATTCAACCCTTTATACCAGTTATAAAACTGGTATAGAAAGTTTGCTATGGGGAGAGATAACTTTGTATATGGTCTAGACTTACTATACTTGTTAGAGTGCTAATCGATATAAAAAGGAAAATAATTTATACCGGTCAAGGTTACAACTAGTATAAAAGGTCACTTTCTATACCAATTCTAACATAAACCAGTATAAAATGTAACATTTTTTTTTCTTTACTAGGTCTGTATGTGCTACCTATAAAATACAAACTTGCATAAAATTCAATCCCATAATAATCATAAAATACAATCTAGAAATATATACAATGAACAAAACAATCATTGTACTTCCTAATTATTACACATCAAAATAATACTAATTGTAACAAGGGAGAAACACCATGGATGAATATTGAAGACCTAAGGAGGAGCGGGAGAGCTTCTCAGCACCCAAAACAACCTCCAAGGGCCTCTCTCAATTGCCTTAGGTGGAAGTAATTGTGGGAGGAAAAGAAATTCCCAATATCTCATGAGAAATATGTTTAAATAAATAATATTGATATGTTAGTGACGCCACCACTCAGTGTCATATTAGCACTACTCAATGCCATCAATTAAAGCAAAAATGGCTTTTTGTCAAACCATCGTTCAACGCCATTTTTCACCATTCAACGTTATTCCATTTGCATTAACTGAGTCATAAAACAACTTTTCCATTACTTTGCCCTACCTATGCAGGGGTTAGTGGCGCTCAACCTTAGAATTGTGACGCTCAACCTTAGGCAATTTGACAACTTGATTATTTCTTGTCTAAAACATAATTCCTTGAGTTCTAGTTTGTTTTCCTCTATCGGAATTGCTTCCTATTGACTTATTTTACAAATTCAAAATAAAGATTAGAGGTAAACAAACATACACTAACTAAAACATAAGAAAACACTAAAACACAGTCAACTTGTGGACAAAATAAGATAAAAGCTATAAAAGAGTTTATTTATTCTCTAACATATACACATAAAAACACATAAAATCAATGAGCACTATTAGTTAAATCCATAAAGTATCAAACTATATAATTGTATTTCAATAGTCTAAAAGATTAACAACTTACAGTTAATGCAATGAAATATAACTTCTTTTTAGGTGATATGTGTTCCTATAACATCGAATAAGCCTCAAACACTCTGTAAAAGTAAAATGTACATTGAATTGAGTGTCTAATATGGAACTTAGTGAAATTTAATTATGTGTACACAACAAATAAATTATTAAAAAACTTGCATTATTAATTAGTGTGCTTTTAATTACCAAAATGTGAGGTTTCTTATGTAATAAATACAAGAGAACCCCCCAATGTCCTTAATATGCTCATATACTTGTGATCTACTTACATTCGTTAGAGCTAAATGACACCCATTAAATGTTAGAAAGTGGTTTTAAAGCCTAAATCAATCCCACAAAACCAGTACACCCCTTTCTCGCCGCTTGTAGAGTGAGGTTTGCACCCACTTATATACACTTAATTGTCCTTATCTCTAGTCAATGTGAGACTTCCAACACACCTCCCTCACCCTGAGGTATCCGATAGCGACTCGATAGTGGGTGGTACAACATGCCGAACAACAACAGATATCGCTAGGATAGGCTCTAATCATGGCTCTGATACCATGTTAGAAGTGGACTTTGAGCCTAACTCAACCCCACAACACCAGCTTGTAAGGTGAAGTTTGCACCCACTTATATACTATGAATTTGCCTTATATCTAATCCATATGGGACTTTCAACACACCCCCCTCACGTTGAGGTATATACATCTCGAGCGTGGGACTAGACATTAATGGGTGGTCTGATAGTAGCCCGATAGCGGGTGGAACAATATGTCCAACAAACAATAAATATCGTTAAGATAGACTTTAACGATGGTTCAGACTCTAATCTGTCTCTAATACCATATTAGAAAGTAATTTTAAAGCTTAACTTAAACAACTTTCTATACCAATTTTGAGTGTAACTAATATATAAAAAACTTTGTAATTTATTATAATTTTGATACCGTATCACTTTTTATATCGATTTTAGGTAAAGCTACTCTTGTTTACGATATTATCCATGCACCACTTTTTATACTTTGAGTTTCAACTAATATAAATTATTGTTGTAAAAAAAACATACTTTTGTATTAGTGAAAAGATAAAAGTACAAAGTAAAAATTTAAAATAAAATATTCATTATTCGTTATCAATTATAGCACCATTACCAACAACTTTCCAGGGATCAGCAGTAGAGTAATCAATAGATGGTGCAATTATGCGCACTTGCTCGGAGGCTGTTTGGAATCAAAGGTTTGTCCCACCTTAATCTTCATAGTTGATCCCAAGTTTTTCCACTCAAAAATAAAACGTTACGACTCATCTTAAGGATGAGCTGATTCTCATTCCTTTGCCTTTAATTAGAATTTGAACCTAAAAGACTAATGTAATTCTAAAAAATATTAGGAGATATATTTGTAACCAAATATAAAAAGACATTATATAAATGGTTTAATTTTTTAAGAGGTTTGACATGACTATTAGATAGTGAGATATATCTCAAATTCTCATAAATTAATGTAAGAACCCAAAACTATATAAGTTGAAATTTTATAAATCGGTACAATATTCTTTATTTTAAAATACATCTTGATTATAAGTGTGGGTTACTTTAATTTGAAAATTTAATCATACACAATATTAATAGTGATATATTATATTCGTACATTAAATAGACTAAATTGGTCTTAATTGAATTTTACAAAGCTAAATATATTACTAATCTTTATTTGAAGTATCTGGAAAAAATATTTACTAACATTTTGCTCTATTATCATGTATAATGATTACTAAATATTTTGAAATTTTTGTTTTGATCTCTCAAGTTATGTTTTATCATAATGACGTATATTGTGAAATGGTGATACATGATAATACAAATAATGAAATGATTTAATGATCTATAATTTTTCAACACTTAGCATAACAAGTATTTTAAAGAAGACGTGGAAATAAGTTATATAAACATATTCAAGAATTAAACCGTAATAAAATACATGAAGAAAATGTGCGGCGGCAAAAGCATTCGCGGTCTCTCCCCGCTGTTGGCATTTATTCTAGTACCACATGTCACCTGTTAGTTTCCTTCGAATGCGACACGACAGGACAGGACCCACCACACCACTCTCCTCTGGCGGCTATTCTTTTATCTTACTTTCATTCTTCTTAAGTAATCACTCAACTCACCTTCAATCTCGAATCTCGATCTCACTCCACATACTCTCTCTCTCACCTTAGACCTTTGTAGAGCATGACTTCAGCGAACACGTGTATATATATATAGCTTACCTGTGATAGTTCTAACAAAGACAAATCTGGAGCCATTTTCTAAACCTACAAACACTATTATTAATTGCTTATTCATCTAACTCATTATTCTTTTGACCAAATACCATCTCGTGCATATTTTATTATATCCGCCGACGGTCACGACAAAATCCATGTTTGAATTTCTCCCACAGATCCAGACTCACCATTCATTCCCCGGCTGCCTCATCTTTAAGTCGTTGGTCTTTGTTGAAATTCAATACAGCACGCGACAATTGTTGCCCACAATCATAAAAATCCATAAATCTATACTACACAAAACATATCGCATATGATAATATATATATCTTCATAGTCGACCAGTTTGTGATCACTACTCAAACAGTTCAATCATTTGCATCGTAACTAGAATTTTGACGACGTTCTCATCATGGAAGCCTATTCTAGTTCTTTTTCCTCATCCAACTCTTCATACTTGACCCAAAACCCTGATGAATCCAAGGGGCTGAAGCTAGTGTACCCTCTTCAGTCTCACAATTCCTGGCTCCATTCCGTGAGGAAGCCATCGGCAAAGCCCAGGAAGAAGGCACCAGTGGCACCGATGCCACCGACACCGGCCAAAGTGTACAAAGTAGAAGCTATAAACTTCCGAGACGTGGTTCAGCAGCTCACAGGTGCACCCGAGCACCAGCCCCAGCCACGTCAACAAGAGCTTCTTCAAAGCAACGTCGCACGTGCTGGCACTTCCCTTTGCGTTCCTAATGTGGCCCAGAAGCAAAATGAAGCAAGCGGAGACACGTGCAAGAAATGGTACCAGGACTTGGACTTTGGAACGAATTTGCTCTCACCAACTTCTTATAGTACCTTCTGTTTCTTTCCTCTTTTGAGCCCAAGAGATGTCACCAGTTTGGAAGCGGGGAAGGTTCTTTAGGACTTTTACCACTAATTTCTCCACACCATGATACGCTATTCATATGTACTTCTATTCCATTATCTACTTCATTTTTTTTTGTTGTTGTTACTGTTATTACAGTTACATCATCCATCCATCTTCCATCTTCAATCTTTTTTTTGTTCTATTGATAAACTATCGTTTGATCAAAAGTTATCCTAAACCACTATATTACAAGTAAATTATTCAAATTAACTTGCAAAGCTAATCTTAATCAGAAGTGAATGTATAATAATGAAACTTATGTCTGGTTAAATTCTAGATTACTTGTTTTGAATAAAGTGTTGGAATTTAGTTATGTAATATGAAGGAAAAAAGTTTTTTAACGATTTTTTTAATAATTTTTTGATAATATATACAGAATTTAATTGATTTCAAATATTATTTTAAAAATAAATTCAAACCAACTAATAAAAAGGTGATATTATTGATAAAAAATTATTAAAAAAAAGTTATTAAAATATGTTATATTTTATTGTCGAAGAATCATACCATATAATTCACAAAAGAAAAAGAGTTTTATTTATGTACCTTTTAAGTGAGGGGTTTGATTCTTTTTCACATAATATCAATGAAGACATGTCATATATAATTAAATGATGTGGCACTACTTTATTATATCATGTGACTCGTTCAACCCACTGCCTGTTTTGTTGGAGTATTAGAGGAAAATACTGACATTAGTAGGAAGAGCTTCCAGGTAAGAAAGTGTGGGCGATGGTGAATGGTATCTCTTCGTCTTCTCGATGATTTGACGGTCAGACTGTAATAATATTTCATCATTTAAAATAATATATATGTCAAAGTTTTTATTGATTTTACATGAAAGATATCAAAATTCCTTTTTTTTTTTAAAAAAAAAAAGCACCAAAGTCATGACAAAAAAAAATGATAAGTTACCAACTAACTTTTTTCTCTTCCAATTTACAACTCCTTTTAATAATAAAAATATAATATTTAATTGATAAAAATAAACAAAAAAAATAAATGGAATAATATTATCCGTTTTTACCGTGTTACTCCATTTCTAGTTTCATAATTTTCATCAAAGCCCAACTTTTCGTATGATTGATTTAAAGTTTAACTATAAATACTTTTTAGTTCAAATTAATTAAGTTGAATAAGATGCTTTATAGAATGTTTGTGTGTTCTTAAACTATTTACATGTTTAAGAAATTGATGTTAGAATATTCGTGTTCATTGGTGTTAGAATATTCGTAGCTGAATTGTTTATCTCCATTGAGGAGATAGCGGAAAATTGTGATGGACTAATATTTAGTGTTGAAAACAAAAATAGTATTGTATAATATATTGGTGATAGTAGATTAATTAGAGTGAAGGTTTGGTATGAATTATCCACACACATACTCGTATATGATTTCTATACGTATGAATTGATTCCTATATAGTGAACAAAAAGACAATCCGTGTGTATTGCACACGTGCGGTAACTAATATACTTACAATGATCTGCACTAGTTATTTAAGGGGGCGGAAATTATTGGTGAGGCACTCCAGCTGAGACCATAGCATGCTTCCAAGAGAAAGTTTTGGTCTAACCTGTGAACTACTCTTGCTTTCATGCATGCTACTTCTACTGCATGATAACATAGGTTTAGGGACTCTATAGGGTGAGATGTAATTTGCAATAACGGAACCACCAGTCTGTATTCTCACCAACTCTTGTATATTAGGGTTTACGTCTTCGCCTGAACAATTTGTAAGATAGAATGATCCTATTGCTGTCTCACCCTCTACTCCTATTTCCACCTTTGCTATTGATAGTCCATTCTCACGAATCACACGCGTCACCTTTGAGAGAAGTCCAATTCTGTTTTCAGTGCGAATCTCCACCTTCAATCCCTGCTCCAATACAAACATATATCCTCTTTTACTACTTCTATTACCCTTATGTTTTCTTACCAGATAAATAAATAAACAAAAACCTTTCACGGGACATACATGACAGACTCTGCGCTCTACGGCAGCGATTAAACACAAGGCGAGCTTTTCTCTCTCGCTTTCATTCTCCAAAACCAAACTACCTTTTCGTCTTACGAAGTACTCCTGCGTCAGATCTCCACTAACAATTACAATCACCTCTAACATAGCAAAATTCTATATATATTATTTCAAATCATTATGCTTAGATACATCTCTGCTAATGCCTATTATTTATCATGCTCGTATTCACTTTGTTTTACTATTAGTACTGAATAGAGTTTAAAGTGTAAGCATGTTTTCGGCAATAGAAAAAGAAGTACCTGGTCGGCCATGGAGGTGTTGGAGCTAACGGTGGCGTGAAACACCTCGTACTGCATGTCGGTGAGGACGCAGACAGTATCAAACAGAAGCTTGGGGCGGTCCCTGCTCCTCACGTTCACCACCCAGTACCCTTTCTCTGCGTACCTTCCCACTGACACCTCTATCCCCTCACGTCCCTTCTCCTTTTCGCCCTGGCACGTGCCGCACCTCTCGTAGTCCCCGTCGGCGTGCATCATCTGGTGAAGTCGCCGCTCCGTATGGTTGCGACCAGCAGCGAAGCTCCTCAGCCTCAGCCTCACTCTTTTCTTCTCCTCCTCCCCGTCTTGGGCCTTGACAACATTCTGGAGCTCGTCCTGCAAGTGGGCCAAACTTTCCGCGTCGTGGATTGGCCCAAGATTGTTTGCGTCCTCCACATGGATAATGCAGGCTGCCCTTTCGTTGTGGGTCCAGGCCGTTGCGGAGCTGACGTTGAAGCCCAGGCCCAGTAGAGCAGTTGATATATCTACAAACAGGCCTGGTTTGTCCCTCGTGGTCAACTCTATGGCAAAGTTCGACGCTGACACCAACACTTTGGATCCTGGTAGTTCATTGCAACTTCGGAGCTCTATGTCGCTTGAAATTCCTTTGCTGCTTGTAGCTTCACACAGAGCCTGTAAAATCACTTATTGTTAGATTAATCATATAATTTAGTCCATCAAAGTGTTATGTAATAATGTATAACAAACCATGAAATTGGTTTTGATACATACTCAAAACATTATCAGTCCAGTATGTAGAAAATAAAAAAAAAAAAGTTTATATAATGATGAAAAATAAACTAATGATGATCATTTTCGAAGCATAAGAAAATTGAGATTAAATTAAATAAAATATTGAAAGTAGGTTGTAAAGTTGAGATTAGGAGACAGGGAGAGACATGGTGACCTGCTGAATGTAATGGACGAGGCCTTTGTCAGTAAGCTTGTGTCCAAACTGATCCGTCACGTGGAACGCTGCAACGTTCAGTCAACAATGACCCATCAACGAGGCTATTTCATTCATGCTTACATTATACACAATATTATAATATAAAAGAAATCAATCTTATAAATTATGGTTCGTAAATTAACTAAATACATCACATCTGGTTCGTTAGTCTTTCATATTGTAAAATAAAAATTAAGTTAAATAAATTTAATTGTGTCAGGCCTAAATCAATCTTTATTATTATTTTGGGAAATAGTTTTACCTTAATGGGTAACATATCTTACCTTAGGAAGATATATCCACTCACACATACCACTATTACCATTGCGGTGATAGATTCCCCTTTCCTGTGTCTTCTACGAGCTTATTCTTTTAAGGAGACTAAAAAGAGAGAGAAATCTTCCTTGTTCAAAGTTTCAAGGAATAAAATAAGCGATAAAGCTTTTGTTGATGGTACTTAATTCTTCCTTTTATAATCATGTTCTCTTTTTCTAAAACATTATTTACTATGATCAAGAATAATGAACCACACTGAAGAAAAAAAAACTGTACAACTATAGTTGCGCCCACTAAAAAAGGGTTCTACGAAGTTGTGCTGATGGCAGCCATAAATAACACATGAAACTAGTTTCTAGGAGAGACAAAGCTATAATATTATATATGAGAGGTTTGATATTTTCAGGAAAATGTATTGAAGGTAGAAAATTTTCAAGAATCTCTTTCCAAATAAGATATATGGAGATTAATGTGTCCCAACATTTTAGCAAGAACTCAAGAGATTTTTTAAGAAAAAAAGTTGAATAGCATTTTAAGAAAAAGGTGGGAGGAAGAGAATAGATTTCTATTTTTTAATTCAACTTTTGAACCATAGCATATGAGTGAGTCCTAATAGATCTTTGAATAAGTCCCTTTTAGGAAACTCTTAATTAAAAGGATAAAATAAATTAACTCCCAAATTTCTTTTTAAGTGAATTAGAATTAAAATTAAAATAGGTTTGGCTTATTACAAGATTTAAATTAATTTTTAAAAATAAAACTTTTTGTTTGGTCATATACCGAGACGGTTCGTCTTGAGATCGAAGGTAAAGACAAATCAGTTTAGACCAAAAGTCAAATGGTATTGTTTCAGACAAAAAATTAAAATAGATTCTCTCAAACTGAGGGTCGACATGGACTGACCTAGACAAAAAATTGAAACAGACTAGCCTAGGCCTATGGTTGAGCTGGCCAGGACCAAAAATCATGGACCAATCTGAGTTGAAAGGTGAGATGGGTTAGTTCAGGCCAAAAAGGGAGAAAAGTCGATCCAAGCCAAAATTCAAGACGGGTCATTTCGGGCTTATGGTCATCGATTATTGACCCTGACTAAATTTCGACTGTGAAGGGCTAAGAATTGACTAAAATTCGACCATCGGTCCTAATTAAATTTTGATTGATTCAATCCAGCCGAAATTTGGCCAAAATTGGTCAAGACTACCCTTGCATGTATTTGGTCAAATTCAGCTTTCACCCAACCCAAATTCAACCTCACTAAGTTGAAGGTTGAGACGGTTAACTCGGACTAAAAGTTAAGATTAGTTTGAGTTAGGATGAAGGTCGGACTAGTTTGTCTAGGTTAAGTAAAACATTGACTTAGCCGACCCGGACTAAAGTTTGAGAGGAGTCGACCTTGGTAAATGGTCAAGAAGGGTTTGCCTAGTTCAAAGGTCAACCCTGCTAGTTTGGTTGAAGGTCGAGACTGGCTTATTCATAGCGAAAGTCAAGATGAGTCGTCCTATTTATATTTAAAAAATGGTTAAACATGTTTTTAGTCTTGATGTGAAATTAGAATTCGTCCGTCTCTGAAACTTTAATACATTTTGGTTTCTAAACTTTAAAAATTAATGGATATAATATTTTTAACTCATATATGTTAATTTTTTTTGTCCTAAATACATTTTATACTAGTATTTGGATTGTTTTTACTATTTGATATGTTCTCACTTCAATCTTAGTTCAAAAACTTGTTTACTACGTCAAAAAAATTTAACGTAATTTGGTTGAAATGATTATATTCATTATTTTTAAGAATTGAAACTAAAATATATCAAAATTTTAGAAAATGACAAATTCTTTGTGTCAAAGTTAAAAACTAAAAAGATACTCTATTCTTACAAATATATATTTTTTATGTTTAAAAGTAAAGTTGAAGGACTTGACCACACAATTTTATTTTTTATGTTTGAAAGTAAGTTGGTGGACTTGTGACCGTACGACTTTTATAGAGATTTTAGTTATATGTAATGAATTTTTTTTATTCTTGTGAAAATATTTTTGTCCTACCCAAGACCAGACCCTTTGAGATGGGCCAATTGGCACATCTAATTTGAACTTACTAAATTTCTCTATGCCCATTTTCCTCTCAACAATTTTTGAATAAGACATTTTTTAAAGGATCATATTTTTTAAAATAAATGAGATGTTTTGTGATAAAATAGATTGTTTTGAGAAAAAAAAATTACAAAAATTAAAATTTTATAATTTTATGAGAAAAATGCTTAAAACCAAAACATTTCAAAAAGTCTCAAGTAAAAGAAAGTCTTATATAAACATTTCATCATTCGTTTAACTTTAGTTGGAACATCATGGCTTGACTCAAGATTGAAATGTTGTCCTCTTGATCATGGTCAGACTAACATCATTTAAATATTTGGTGAAAGTTTCTTTCATGTTCAAAGTGGACTGTGGCTATTTTCAACAAAACGTTAAAATTATGAATGTTATTTCTTAACCAAAATTATATGATTAAGGGTTAAGAAGATGTTGTAGGTTGAATTATGTCGTTAACAAAATATTAACTATTAACATTTGTCTATTAAAAAGACAAAATTAATCAATGTTTCCTTTATTAACACTAGCTATATATTCTTATTGATGTCATACATAATTTCTTTGTTGACACCACACCAACATGAGATTGTTTTTGATTGATGTTAATATTATTTTTCAATTAATATCGACCAAAATGATTTTGCTTTCAACGTTGGTCAATGTTATTTATCGACTAACATTATTGTCAGTAACATTGATATGAATACTATTTTACAAATGTCAATACTTATTTTTCTATCGAAGATATAGTGAAACTACATTAAATAGTTTTAAGTCAAAGATTTTTAGTTGATATTGATAGAAAGTTAATTTTTCAGTGAAAATAATAGAATTATTTTTCTATAAATATTGACAAATGTTATTTTTTGGTTGATATTATTTAATGTTTTCACTACTATTGCTGATATAGGATTATTTTTCTGTGATTGTTAATTAGATTTTTTCAGTTAAGATCTTTCAAGATGGTTATTGCATGAGATTTTTTTTTGCAAATATTAGTTAAAAAGTAGGCTAAAGAAATCATGTTAATTAGCTAATGTCATTCAAAATAATCATGATCAATGTTATCTAAATTATTATAGTTGATGTTAGGGGAAAAATATCTCAACAAACATCAATTGAGAAAAAATATGTTCAACCTTAATTCAAGAATTAATGTTGTGAACTTCAGCTAAAAAATAACTTTTTTGTATTTTAAAAAATGGTTATATATGGAAAATAACAGAATTAGAGACAATATTAACGTTGGCATGCAAATAAGAAAAAGTGCAGAGCGTGTGGTACTGACCATCCATTAACCATCCACCATCAGAAGAAATGTATGATTTGGAAATGACGAGATCAAGCTCTGCCAACACCTGCACCATCTCCAACAATATCCCATGCCTGTTTGCGCTGTCAATCTGTTTCAGAACATCTTACAACAATTAATATCTGCCATTTATCTCTCACCAACACCTATTATTTTGTTTAAGAGAATGGCAAACTCTTAAGCTCTTCCTATAATGCATTCTAACATATTGAAATCTCCCTGTCGGATATGTATCTACACTATCTTTTTAATTACTGCGTTATGTTCAGTGATTGGGCTGGAAAGCACATTCAAATTCTACTATAATGAATAATGTCTAACTCATACGACTGATAATTAAATCTAACCTTCACCACTGTGCAATCGCTGCAGGAATCATTGTCTATACAGACCCTGCTCATATACAACAAGAAACATATTAAATAGAAGAGAGTTTTATACATAAGATATAGTTATTTATCTTTGAATGGTTTACCTAAACAGTAAATCGACTTCACTAATCTTATATATAATCTATTTTATGATCCAGATGAATTTAAAATAAGCAAGTGTACAACTTGTTTCAGTAGGAAGAAGAAGATGATGAGATGTTATTAGAAGGAAAAGTTTAATTAGAACCTGGGTGGATGGATTCTTTCAATGAGCGATTCAATCTCCCTGTCGATGTGAGTCCCGTAAAGTATCTCCATCTTACACAAACGAACACTATTTTCGTTGAATATTGTTCGACGATTTATGGTGGAGTTGTGCATGTATCTGTATAGATTCCCAGGCTGTAGTTAGGAACATTCAACTCTGAAAAGTACGCATGGCGAAGAAAGCGCGTACACATAAAAACAGGATGAGCCAACGTGGCGATAATGGAGCGCTGTTTTTCTTGTTTTCTAAGTGATTACATAGAAACCTAAACAACAAGAAAATGATATATAGTCATTAGATTGGATTGGAACCTTGCCGTCTTAGAATTTCCCGTTGACTTACTGAGACAGGGAAATTGTAAGGAGGTTTGTATGTCAGTAAAAAGAACAAGAAATTAAATCGAATAATAATATATATACAACATTGATTTAAACTAATTATTGTAAGAAACTTCACCTGATGATAAATCTGCAGGGTCCATTAGGAGGCGGGGATAGTGGGAAGAAATGTCAAATCTTTATATTCTGTTAGGGAGCTTCTTATGTGTAAATTTAGAAACAGATATGTATTTACTATTTAGTAGTTGAATGGAACCGAAACATAAGGGGAGAATCGAGCATGTATGAGTCATTGTCACGCACATAAAACATCAGCAGCTAATTTGTATGTGCCAATGGCGGAAAACCTAAAAAAAAAAAGTACTGCACAACTTTTGCACTGTCATGTTTTTCTTATGCTGGCATCATCCTCGTCGTCACTATTTATAAAAATAAAACAAATCATCATACCCAATTTTCCTGGATTTTAATTTTTTGAGATCCATTCCTCTCGGAATTGCACACCTCAGCAGAATTTGCCAGAAGGTACACGTTTCTCATGTTGAAAATGTGGCAGTCTTGATAAAGTGGAAATTAGAAGGAGTTTATGCAAAGATGTAATTGAGAATCTGTTACGAGAATATGAGGCGGCGTATGTGTAGCATCATATCTAGTCTAACTACCTTTCTCTCAGCAAATATGGAGGCTTCTTTTTACTTGTTCTAGTCAGTGATCAGCCACACACAATAAATCCATACTGTAGAAAATCTAACACTTGCATTAATTTGTGAGTCAAATTTTACACATTAACCAAAGAGAGATTAAAAATTCCATTTTATGTGATATTTTCTTAGAACTTGATGCAACCAGAACAAAAGAGAGATTAAAAATATGAAATTTAATTAAATTAATGACATTTAAAAGATAATCTCTCAGTGAAATAAGATAAGTCTCTCATGAAAATAAGATAAAATCATTTGAATCATCCTTATATTTTACTCAAAATACTTTTTTTTAATACTATATTCGAATTAGATGTTGTACATGATAAATATTTATTTTTAGATTATAAAATTACTTAAATATATTGTTGATAATTTATTTTGTACAATAACCTTTATCAAACTTTAACTTTTACATTACTAATCATCTAACGGCTAGGTCTCTCGTGTCTGAAAATATTAGCATTGTACATTATATCACCTCGGTATTAATTTTTTTTTTTTAAAAAAAAAAACTCCCAATTTAAGAAAATAAGATAACCGTAACAAAAAAATTATTATTTTTTGTTATTCTTCATAAAATGCATTTCTCGTAAAATAAAAGATAATAATCAGAGCTCGAGCTCGTACACTTACTTAAAGTTAAGTTGGGGTATTTAAAAAAGCTATCTTTAAATGAAGTAGAAGTGATTAAAATTTATTTACATTTGAAAAAACAAAGTGTAATTTTTTCTTATGAATATAATTAATCTTAAATATGTGCAAATAAAAGCTTTTTAAGAATGAACAATTTATACACCAACACTAAAATGATTTTAATATAAATTATCTTAATAAAAAGATCTAGATAGAGTCCTTTATTCCAAAATTTCAGTAAAAGTAAAAAAAAATAATGATTCCATTTATAAATTTATGTCAGTTGGACGAGTTGGACGAGGGAATCATCTAATTTGATAGAAAAAAATATATTTTGATATATATAATTTTTTTACATTCATTTGACATCTTTTTTTTTATATTTTATTTTTTTTTTTGAAAAAAATATAAAATTTTATATTTTTACAACCATTTTATTTTTATTCTATGTATCAAATGAATGGAAAAATATATCAAATTATCTTTCCTCATTTTGAAATTATAACAAAATCTTGTTAATTTGAAATTAGAAGTTAAAAAGTGTTCTGTCTTTTCCTTAACAAGGAGATTGAAAAAACGGGTCTGCAAGCTTCCACCATTAACTTGGGTGACTCATCCCCAACAGGAAGTCGAACTGTGAAGAGACGTCGTCGTGATGCTGAACAAACTACTGGTGCAAAAGCGACATCTCAGCCGACCGCTAGTCAGGAATCAATCTCCAATGGTCCTGCCAAGAGAACTAGAGGGAAAAAGAATAATGCTGTCTGCTGCTTTGATGTCTCCTCCTTCTCTTCCTCAAGTGATTCATGTTTTTGATAATTTGAAACTTTTCTGAAGAATGCACGGATGGATAAACAAAGTAAAGCGCTAAGTCAAAGTCAGAAAGACCTGAAGGATTCAAATGACAACATTATTCATTTGAAGAATCTAGGGTCCGCATAAACAGAAAGAGATGAACACCATGTCAAGCTCCTCCGTTTGAATGAAGATTACGAAAGGCGTTGAGAGAAGAAGCGACCAAGCTGCATGGGAAAAGAAGGAGGTCGACCTTATTCAAGGGAAGTCTGATTTATCTGCTACTTTGGAAGAAACTAAAGCCGATTTGGAAGAAGCTAGGAATGTCATTGCTAAATCTTTTGGTGATGGGTTTGCAGCTGTTGTGGAGCAAGCCAAAACGCTATTTCCTGATGTCGATTTCTCAGGGCTGGATCCGATGAAGGAAGTTGTGGATGGCCAAATTGTTGATTTCCCAGATGTGGATAGTTAGGTTTATGAAGTTTTTAATGTGTTGAACTGCGACCTGTGCAATTACGTTTACTGTTGTTCTGCTGACTCTTGAACTTTTGTTGTGCATTTTAATCGTACGTTGGCTTTATGTTGTTTGGACATGTTGGGAATGATGCACCTTAACTGGTTTTTGTTGATCATTTCTTGTATGAACTAGTCTCTTCCCCCATTTGTTAGCGTAGGTAGAACTTACCTGATCTGACTCGGTCTTCGCGATCATTTTCGTTTACTGCTACGTCCTATAACTGTGTTGTTGCTACAATTTGGTTCCAAATACTTTCGACAACCCTATAGCTTTGATCAACCTCTTTGGAACTCGATTAGTCACTCGTAACAACCATTTCATGGTATCTTGATATCTTTCAAAACGATGCGTTGCGTCCTCGGTTGATGTGAACTTCTGTGTTTTTGCGTCTGCATACTTGTGGAACCATTTTGACCAAAACACTTATATGTGCTTTACTTTTGGAATTTTGGGCAATCTTTTCAAATATGTGTATGCTCCCTGCGAATACCATGGGACATTATTTGTTGCATTAGTGGATGATGTGTTAAGAGACTATCTATTTAACCATTTTAGGAGTCTGATTGTTCCTTTAATATATTACGAATTAGGAGACTGGTTACTCTCTTGGAGACTGATTGTTCCCTTAACATATTACAAATTAGGAGACTAGTTACTCTCTTAACAGATTACAAATTAGAAACCGATTGCTCCCTTAGCAGATTACAATTAGAAGACTGATTGTTTTCTTTTCTTAGCAGATTTCGAATTGATAGATAATCAAGATGGAATAGAATGTATGAGTTGTATTGTATAAAAGGAGTCTGTACAGAAATGGAGGAATCCAATCACAGTTACAAAATTTGTATATGCAGTCCAAAGGACAACTTGTTTTATTAGAGAATAACAATTTTACATTGATGGCAACAGCTTAATATAAATGCTTGTAACCCAATGGTAGCTGAAAAAAGAATTATACAGAGAATTTCTAGAGTAAAGAATTCAAACTGCTTATACAACAACAATCCCTAGCAAAGTTAATGCAGTGACTCTTTCAAGATTAAATTCAAATGTGGCCTATAAATCCTTATCTTTAATCCTAAGAAAGAGAAAAATATGATGATGTTATTACTTGACGGTGAACTAAGTTGGAGTTGAGTCATTCTCCTTAGTAGCGGCTGCAGATATCTCTTCTTGATGCTTCTTTTTCCAATACTCATCAAGTGGGGGTCCAAATATTGCCTTCCCAGAAACAACACCAATACTGCATAGACATACAAAATCTAGCTACATAACTAACTAGACCAAACTAATTCAAAAATCTCCAAACAGATCTTAATTTGATTGTTCTGGGAGCTAATATCCCTACAGATGTTGTGCTTATAAGTTTTAGTAATCCTAAATTGATTTATATTACAGATGAAGTCACCAAAGGCCAAGATGAACAAGATCAATATATTAAACAGAGCAATTAAATTGGGACATGCATTTGTAGAGCGAAATTGGATACGCGTAGAGGGAGAGAAAAGAAAAACTTACATGACTGCACCGATTACCGTAGGGAAGGAAAGAAACCTGCTTCGCCTGAACATTGTTAAAAATCAAAATATGTTCGCATGCGATGTCTGTCTCAAATCTGAAGCAGGCAGGGCAACAAAATGGAGATGGTAAGGAACACAAGGTCCATCGGCCTCAACCCACATAGTCATTGGAGACTAGAAGCCCAAATAGAATTTGGGCCAAAGCCCATAGGATAGAATGAGTTGATCCAACAAATGCTACATTTTATTTTTTGTTTAAACTCCTTTGTCGATACAATTAGAATTCTGGTTCCTTAATTTCAGGACACGACATCTCAGACAAGAAGGAAAATATGAAGCATGTAGATATCAAATCTATCCATCCTTAAAAATGCAATCCTTAGTCAATGATTGCCTTTGATTTTTACGAGCATTAGTTTCTAAAGACAGAAGAAATGGCCATTTAAGATCAGATTTGTATTCTTGAATCATCATATCGAACTTGACTCAAACCAAGTTGACAACCAGGACAAGAGATTATCTGAGAAGCTAAATTCAATTTTCAAAGTTCAAGCTAATAGCTTTTTTATCAGAAGTTCAACCTAATAGTTGAAAACGTTAATTAATTTTGACAGAATTTACGGCTTTATGATGTAAAAGAGTTCCTCAGTGCTTCAAGTTTAGATTTCATTGTTGAAAAACTCGTTTAAATATAATATTGTTATTTAATGAATAAATTCAAGCTTAATGTTAACTTGTTTAAAATACGAACAATGGACGTGATTTGTTTTATTCTTCTATGGTTTGATTATTTCATTAACCTTTTAATGAATTGACTTTTAAATTTATTAATTTAATATTTGAAGATATTTTTATATAAAAATATAATATAATTATTGCCAATAAAAATAACTTCAAGGAATGCAAAATAAAGATAAATATGGTTAAATTTTTCTTATAGTTTGTCCGTATGTTTTCATTTAATAAAATATATAACTCTTAAGAATGAGAGTTAGATAAAGGATTAAATAGAAATATATAAAAGCAGTAAAAAAAATTAGAGTTTAAAATATATACAGTCATAGGGTAAAAATACACTGAGTCAATAAACAACTGATTTCAGAGTAACTTAAAATATTAAAATAAGAGTAATTTTGGAGAGACTTCCTATAAATATTTCTAGAAAAGAAAAAATAAATGAATATGAGACTTTAATTGGAATAATTTCAAAGTTTTTATATTATCACTAAATTTCTTATTTTTTTTATAATGACAAATTTAAAAGCCACTTTTAAAATTACTTCTTAGTTATTATTAATACCTGATAATATATAAAAATCAATGTCTACAAATACAACCACATTTTAAATACTTGTTCACATCTCAATAAACAACTTTGTATGAGAATTGCTATTAAATTTTTATTTATGCAATGTTTGACTTATTATGTGAGTATAGATCTTGAAATATATCAGTCAATTCAATTGATTTTATTTAAGATTAACATCCAAGTAGATCAAAGGGATCAAGTAATAGAACTAGAAGGATTTTTACAATTATTCAAAGAAAGTTCTAAATGAAAGGATAATATGCTAGTTTGCTAGTTTGGAGTTATCTAACTCAAAGTGACCTATTTTAGAATCCGATTATATGATTTTTAAAAAAGAAGAAAATATGAGATGAAGTCAATAATGTTGGAAGTTTCGCATCGATAAGGCCAATTTATAATATATAAATGGGGTGGAGACCTCACTTTACAAGTCGGTTTTGTGGGGTTGAGTTAGGCCTAAAACCCACTTCTAACATCCCACATTGACTAAAGATAAGACTAATTGATAATATATAGGTGGGGTGCAGACCTCACCTTACAAACTGGTTTTGTGGGGTTGAGTTAGACCTAAAACTCACTTCTAACAAATAATACCAAATTGACTTTGAGAATGTATATGTGATTATTATGAATGTAACTATTTTTAATGAGAAAATATTACACTAAGTTATTTTCAAGATATATATATATATATATATATATATATATATATATATATATATATATATATATATATATATATATATATATATATATCGAGTAGAGATTTTGAGAATAAAATTATTGTAACTCTACTAATATTAGATTCATATACAAAACAATATTGATTAGATTTAATAAAGATTTCTAAATTATAAAACAGCAGGAAAAATGAGAATTACTTGGAAAAGTAAAAGAAAGAAAATTTGCTTTGTCATATAAGATTGACTTAGATCCTAATATGCGAATATTTAAAGTGAAAAGATATATAGTAAGTGAAAAAATTTTAAATTTAATGTAATACAAATATTATGAAATTACGATAAATAATCTATTTTATTTAAAATAATTGACGAATTATATTATAAAAACCATTTCAATAAAATAATTGACTTAAGTACTTAATTTTAATGTTAATGACGGGTGTATAAACAAAATATAGTAATAATTAAATATTTTTTTTTATCTCTTCCATTTCTTAGTCCAATGTATATCCCATCAATAAACTTCTTATCTTTTTATTTTTCTTATTTTGATCTGCTTTTCATCCACTTCAAAAACTGAATATAAATATAACATTCCTGTTAATTTACACTAGCCAGTTGAATATACATAATTTGTGAATATATAAATTGATGTATTTAATTAACTTTATATCAGTAAAAAATGTAACAAAAAATAAACAAAAAACGAAAAGGGTTTATTAAGATTTTTAAGCAAAAAGGAACACTAAAAATCAACGCACATTGAAGTGTAAACTCTAGCAAATTTGAAAATGAGAAGGAATTTTTTTAAAATATGCACAAAAGTTTTGAATAAAGGTTTTAGTTAACGTAAATACGAAGAAAGGTATAGAAAGGGTGATTTGAAATTAAATGGGGTATGTTTGGATTCCTACCAATATATGGTTATGGAATTATTGAGCCACGTGTAATAATAACTTTTGATTCTATATGACCATTAATTATAGCCAACCAATAATTACGTTTGACATTTATACGTAGTGTGTGGTATAGTATGGAGGGAAAGGTACGATACGACTAGCAAAGATGAACCGTACTCACATAATATATTCATTATTTATTTCCATAAAATAAATACATTTTATTTCCTTTCTTATTAATACGGTGGGGCTCATCGTATTTGTAGATACTCCTAATTTGAAATCTCTTATACGAGAATGTTACGTAACTTTTAATAATTAATAACAGATTATAACTTCAAATCATATGAATGTAGGTGATTATAGCAAATGTTTTTTTTTTCTTTTAATTCAAACAAAGCAAATGTTTGGGAATCAAGAGGAAAATCTGAATCTACGTGTAAAAGAAACATACTTTGAGTTCAGAGTAATTGTTCGAGGGTGGATTTAATTCACCGATGTTGTTCGAAGTCAATATAAAGCAAAAGAACACTGTATAAAGAAAGAGCAACTATAGATGAAAATTTTTTTTAGACGTCAAATCAATACCTAATAATTATTAATATGTAATATTCTATATGATACTTATCTTTTTTTTTTTCTCTCTTTCTCAACAAAGATAATTTTGAGATTTTATGTATGTGCCATAATATTTAAGGTGATCATTTATCCTTATCATCAAAACAATCTTTAAAGCTTTCATCGCTTTGTCAAAAATATCATCCCATCTAAAATTCCCATTAATACGATCATTTGTATCTTATCAATATTTTATTGACCTTAATTCTACTTCTAATTATATATAGTAATTCTACATTTTAATCTATTTAAATCTAGATGGACGAATTTATTAGTTTTTTATTTTGTTTTTGTTTGTTCAATGTATAAAGAACCCGTGAATAGTACATTAAAAATGATAAATACTGATTTATCAGACCAAATACTAAAATGAACTTAAACACCCGCCTTTTCAATTTTCCACTGTATAGTTCATTTTAGGCATAATTATGTTGTAATTTTTTTTTTATATTTTATTTCCTCCAATTTCTTTAGTGACTTTTTAATATAATACATGAAAATGGTGAAAAAATATATAAATATTAAATTTCAAATGGATAGACACTGAAATACAAAATCAAATTATATCAGCATAACTTCCATAGAAAAACAATTATAGTGGACAAAAGAATATAAGCATATTGTTATACTTATTTTTCACACACACACAAAAAAAAAAGAAAAAAAAATTAATAGCAAGGTATTCCGTAAAATATTTTTTTTTTAGAATGAGAACATGAATTTCTTTTATTCAACCCGTATTTTTAATCAATAAAACACATTATAGCGTATTTAATGAAAATCAGCACACAATATGTGAGAAGTAAAACATCAAAATACATTATCGGAATTTAAAAAAAGGCATAAAGCACCCTAACAACAAAGTACAAAAGTAAACTAACCTTTCTACTAGTGCACTCACAATTCTCCTTGTTTTTCATCAAGAAAGGCACAACACTCACGATTCTCTTTATCTTTGATCAGCAAAGGTGAATAGTAAACAAAAACTGACAGAAACCCTTGTAAAAGGAATAACACATCTAACAAAGACAACATAACTAACAAAAACAACACAACGTCTTTCACAGAGAAAGTATGGGAACAACAGGAATGCGTAGTAATGAAAAAAAAAATTGAAAACTTGACGAAAATATATCAACCAAACCGACACATATCAAAATAATAAAAATGGATAATATGGGTATTGTTTTTTCTACTACATTGTTTTGATAAAATAGATTGGTAGGGTAATAAAAGGTTTATATACGCATCGTTTTGTAGCCTCTCATTTCTTCCATGCTTTTTCATTCACATGTCCGATGGGGTGATTTAAATGAACTCAGAGTTATAACTTCAACCTCAACCATCAACCAATCTGATCAAACTCCCAAACTAAGTGGTTGAATTACATTTAATACTGGTTGCTCCAGAGAGTCATCCATAACAGGCATTAATTCCAGAGGTTACAGTTGCCTAAGCAATTAGCCATTACCACGTCTTTAGCTTCTTCACTTGTCACTTGTCACACAAATTAATTTGCCAAAGCAACATTAAATCCACACTACTTTCAATGAATCTCTTTGTCAAAGATACAACATTTTACTCATTCATCCAAATAAAACACAAAATAGCTTCATGTTTTGCGGCTTTCATGAGGCTATCTCATCTGTTCGAATCCAGGATTAAGGAAATACTTACGATTGCTTTTCGAATTATTTGCTACACATATACATGGCGTTGTGGATTTATGTGTGACATGATCGATATATAAGTTACTTTAATAAGATAAAGCAAATGTGAAAATTTCCAGACAGTCAGATGAATGTCAAAAGAAAGAAGAAACTCTTCTTTACGATTACCGACCACATGTACTTTATCAAGAAGACAGATATTTCCATAAACTTCAGTTTAATATACATATAAATAGAAGAAAAAACACACACTACTCGATTCCAAAGAAAGGAGCCAGTTACCAACTTCTAATGTACTCTAAATAAAAACAATCAAACACTCTCACTCCTATCATTGCATACGTGAATTATGGATGCAACATAGTACTACTAAGAGTAATTTCATATTCTCTCTTCAAGGATTATGCTTTTGCGTATAAATATAGTCAACGTGAGCAGCGAGTGTTCTCTTCATCAAGCATTCATCCTCTCCAAAACCATCACAGCTCTCATCAACCGCCTCAACTCTCTGCAAAATATGACCTCAGTTAATAAATATCATATAGTATTTAACCGCCAACAATATAAAAGTGTGGCTACGTAGATACTATTAAATCAGAAAAGATTAATGATAAAGATAAGGAATAAATAACTCTAAGTATAATTAAAGTTGAGGCAACCTGTTGGTGATGTTCTATGAAAGATTCCTGGTGAAAGGCTGGTTGATGGCGTATGGCATGAGAGAGCATGAAGAACAGTAAGAGGGTGAAGAAGAAGGGTAGAGGGAGCTTGGTCATGTTGGGAGAGAAGGATGAAAAGTTTTTAAGATGGAAAAAGAGATAGAGGGGGTTTGAATGGTAGAGGGAGTGAAAGAAGGAATATATATATATATATATAGAGAGAGAGAGATAAGGATGCGAATAGAAGTGTGAACTTTTGAAGTAAGTTATTTATTGTAGCTCACAATCAAAGACCAAGGGCATCGAGGAACTACTGTGAAACAGGGGATACATAAATAAAACCTCAAACACGCTTTTCCTTTATGTTGAATAAAGTTGTCCATGAACAGTAAGTCACATGAATATTGAACAGTAGATAAAAACGGAGAGGAACCGAGAAAGCAACCTAGGACCAAAAAGAATCCTTGGATTGGAAAATTTGTTACAGGGATGGCTTGGAAACTGATTAAAGAAATAAATTATTATATTTTTATCCTCACTTCTAACGTGGAATTTTTTGACAAAATTAATTATTTAGTTATTGTTCTTTCCACCAGTAGTTTTTTGTCAAGGGAAGTGTGGTCCATTATAAACAAAAATCATTAGATTTTATTTGAATGGTTAGGATTTTATGAAAATACAGATAATTTTCTAAAGTCATCATGCGACCACTAAATATGTGTGGATATTTTAAATTAAACACCTTTTATTAAATGTGTATGGCATTTACAATTTGACTTGGTAAGGTTTATATAATTTTATAAGCCTATTAAAACTCTAGTAAAATAATAATACTTTAACTAGTCCATACTTGGTTACTATTTTTAAGGTTTTTTCTCTCTAAAAATTCACATGACTCTTAATGAAAAAGAAAAGAGTGTATTATACTGCTCTGACTTATATGGTTGTTTTTGTGATCAGAGTGGTCACTGCATATACGTCTGTCTTGATTTATATTGAGCCTATAATTACGCTTTAAAATACACTTTTGTAGTCCGTAATGTTAAAATATATTGATGATTGTTTGGCTCAAAAACATGGAAAGGACTTCTGAGAGATGTATTTGGTTATAAAGGTTTAGAAGAAGAAAACAGAGTGATGTGTTTATATAGAATGATGAATTAAGTGTGGTGAGAACTGATGCATGGATTACGGGTAATCAGGCATATGAGCATGAGGACTTTTCAAAGTTGTAGTGATGCCATCAATTCATTCACAACAAGCGTGTATCACCCGTTTGGAATCTTGCTCCGTTTTTCACAAAAAACAGAGGCTGTCCATCTAGAATTCCCATTCTTCCCATGCTATTCATACTAACGCTATCACTCACCTAATATTGCCTCATCACGGTATTCAAATATATATACTAGTAGAAATACTAAAGTTTACATTTATTGGGGATGCATTGCATTTCATAGTGTGGTGTAAATGTCAGATTAGCACAGCTAGCTGTTAATGCTAATATGGGTTCAGATAATACATAGGAGTTTTTATTTCATAAATCAATGTTTTCTCAGATTATATATTTTACGTTCTTCTTCTTCTCTTCATTTTTAACCTTTTCTTTCTTCTATAAAATAATTACATAAAACTTATTTCTTTTAAATTTAACGCTGTTTGTTGTTACAGTTCACTTAAATAAAATATTTGAAATCCATATAAGCACGGTCTTTTAGATTCTATGAATGGATACTGCTTTCGGCAAAAAATATTTAAGGAGCTAGGGAAATTCCGACAAATTGTCAAACATTAACCCTTTTTTCCTATTATTACACTTTAAGATTATTATACTCATACTAAAAACAACAATAAATATCTTATTTTTTAAAATAACTTTCATAAAACAATATCATTTTTTATAAATACGTTACTTTAAATTAGGAATATGAAATTATTGATTTGAAGATATATTAGAAAGAAAGAAAAATTAAGGTTTTGAGAACATAAATTATTTTATAACTTTTTTTCAATAACTAAGATTGTAATTATTTTAAAACAAAAGTAGAATCTGACATAAGATTTCTGGGCAAAAATGAAATATGATTTGCTTGGTAAGCAAATGTACTTGAAACATTAGATGCTTGATCATATATTATCAAATATTTTTTTTGTTAAAAAATAGAGGTTTTTTTTTTTTTATCACATACATGAAATTCTGAAGGAGAATCATAATAACATTCCATTCCATTCCATATAGACCAGTTAAATTTTTTTCAACGATTTCTGAACAGAATGTTGATAAACGGGGAGCATTAGAATGAGGAAAAACTTAAACAGGGATTTAAAATTAAACTATATATGCATATAAATGTTTGAACTCGAATCAGAAAAAACAATATGATGAATTAAATTTGGTGAGTGATGTTGACCTGGGATGGTTTGGTTATTATAATAAAACGTAAGGAATTTATGGAAAAGATGAGAGATCCTTCTTGACTATATTTGCCCTGTGTTTGGTAACCAGGTGTTCCTGGAAAGAATTTATTAATTAGAGGATATGTTTGTGTTATTTAAGGTAATTAAGGAAAGTATGGGAGATTTGGTGCCTCAAGCCATTATAGAATAAACAACCTTCAATGCATGAGTCAAAGGGAATTTTTTTGGTGATTTTTTTTATTTTTTTTATATATTAAAAACACTGGAATTGGGTTGGAGAATTATTGGTGTAATATTCAAACTCAGGTCAAAACCTTGTGAGTCAGCAAATATCTTAATCTGCTGTTACAAGTAACTTCAGTAATCAATGCGTTTGTAGTTTCAAACAATAATGATAATAACTACTACACCGTCGTTAATTACTTACATTTAAGCATAAATATGTGTATTATTTACAGGTGATTTTTTATGGACTGCTTCACATTTATTATGAAATAAAGATAATCTAATCATTTAGATTTTTCTTTTACCATTGTTGTGCTTTGGAAATCATTGATATCTTCTCAAACTTTCATCAAATTATACTACTAATGAGTTTCCCTATATTTTGTTGTAGTGGACTATTTATTGCAACAAGAAGAAGATTAAATGCATGTAAGATATATTGGTAAAATTTATATAATCATTTGTTAGTTTTTTAATCGGTTTATAACGGCTTTAGTTTAATATGATCTAAATCGATTGAACATCAGCCTGCACAAGAATGTCTTATTTAGTTTCTGCAATTGACACCAAAAAACCCAAAGTAATGGAGGTTCCTTTATAAAGTGTTAGTTTCTTTTAGGATATATTTCTGTCACATTACTTTATTTACTTCTACTTTTAAAAGCATTGATTCAAAAGTAGCTACAAGTTTCAACATATTCATAATGATTATGGTATTCTGATGAACTTCCCTACATGTCTGTTGAAGCTTTGACTATTATGCTTCATCAATGTGAATCTGGCCACACGTCTTTTAGAGTTTGATGGAACTTATCAATATAACCAAAAACTGAATGACTAGTTCTATGTTTTCACCGACCAAGGGAGCCTGAAGACACGAGCTTAAAGAAAACATTAACATTTCATTTGATGTTCGATTCATTTATAAGTATCTCTTTCAATACATACTACAAAAGTCAATCATCATCATCATGGAGGACTCTCTTCCATCCACATAGAAATTTAGATAAGAACATGAATTAATTTGTTCAAAGGAACTTGTACATGCTAGTCAACGTTTTGCAATCATATCTCACTAAGTTGATAATTCAAAAGAAGTAAGAAATTTTACAGTTTTGTCTTTGTTTATTTGTTTTTTCTTCTATGGAGCCCACTACGAGATGAATCATGCAGAAAATGAGGATGGCCTTGAAGAAAATGGAGTAGTAATGTACTTTTCTGCATGGCCTACTACAGAAATATTAGTTAGATAGCTCCTGAGTTATATCAGAAGACGCACTAGTCAATAATTCTGAATTCTCACTTACACATGGAATTTATTGGTATCATTCGGAATCATTTTATCTTGAAAGTTCAGTGATTATATTTAAGAAGACACGTAGCAATATATTCCAAATTATCAATTTTCACAATAAATTATATCAAATAGAAAATTCTAAAATTATGTAAGTGTTTAAATTTATACAATAAAATCTGGACACTATCATGTATTGCACAGCAAAGATTTAATAGAAAATTGTTTTTTTCACAAATTTCATCACTTATTCATCATTAAGTATTCGTAAATATACAATTTTACAAATGAAACCTGTTTCTTAAATAACATGACAAATTTCTAATGGTCAACATATAGATGTCTCCTTTAGTTAATTATATCAAGTGATTAAACTATTACATTTATCATTGAAAAAAATTACTGGGACAAGGTTACTTTAAATTTATTAAATGGCTTGCTTTAAAATGAATATTGGTATTTGGTCAATTTTAGTTCTCTCCTATTAACCTCTAGTCTAGGAATAACAACGATTCTGGATGGATATTAGTAATATCCAAATGTTTTCTGTCCGTCTTAAAAAGAATTTGGAGAGTATAATTCTTTAAAAATTAACCTTTCTAAAACCAATTCCAATTTTATAATTTCAAATATAAAAATATATATAAATATATAAAATCAAATTTTAAAAAATATTTATATATAAATATATCATCTCTTTTTTTTTAATGTTGAATGAAATTTATTGGCAATAATTAATACGGTATTCATAATTTGGGAATGATGATACTCATACAGAGTTTATCAACAACAAGCAAATAGTTAAAGTAAAATACTTGTATCTATTACTCACTAATAATACTTATTATAATATTTATTAAAGATTTTATCCACATATATTTGTTCATATAAACTTGTTATCGTCCCTAGTCCAATTTAATGTTTAAAATCTACTCAGTCTATAAAAATATTAGATTAATTGTATGAATAATTATTATGTAAAAAATAAATATTTTATTATAATGTATATATATAATGGTTGTATTTACAATTAAAACTAATTTGGTTGATATGATTTAAAATTATAGGTTCTTGTAAGTTACAACAAATTTGAAACTTGGGCCAGGCTTGTATGACGAGACAAATAATGTTCCGGGTAGGTTTATATTTTGAAGCTTAGAGTAAGGAAGTTTCTTTTTGTACCCCATCAGTTTCTTTATGCACCCTATCATATTTTTAATTCTATTCCTTCCTTCTGTCTTTTAATTCTATTCCTTTCCTTATTTTTTTAATTCAATAAAACACGTAAGGGAAGGAATAGAATTAAGAATATTTTTTTATAAAAAAAATTGTATATACTTCCATATGTTTGGTTTTACAATAATATTATACAGGATTATAGGTTATGTTAATTATAAATTTGTTATCATAATAAAGTTTCGTAGGTCCCTTCCATTTTATTTTCAAGTTTTCCTGTGTTACTTTTAGTCACAATAGCTCATATATTCCTTTAGTTAATTCTCAAAATTTTACTTCAGCATTGGACATGTTATCACACTTTGCTTTTACTCTTCCAAAATTACCAAGTTTTTATCAAGGAAGGCGTAATAATCAATAATCAATCTTCTATCAACATATCAATACTATTAACAATTTAACGTGCATAATCATCATTAATATATGTATATTAATGATTCCCCATAACATAAACATAGAATAGGGATAAAGATACCACAATAAATATATATATATATATATATATATATATATATATATATATATATATATATATAATATTTAGTATTTATAAAAACTTTAGTGTGAATTTTATTATCATATTTTGACTGAATTCCACGTTTCTTAGGTCATGTTTAGAACTTTATCACAAAGTATCACTGTTTTATTAAATGTTATAAATTTTTTCTTTAAAAAATTGATAAAATT
This sequence comes from Vigna radiata var. radiata, assembly GCF_000741045.1. Lineage (NCBI taxonomy): Eukaryota > Viridiplantae > Streptophyta > Magnoliopsida > Fabales > Fabaceae > Vigna > Vigna radiata. The sequence goes on from NC_028357.1 coordinate 29,005,709, forward strand.
AATAAATAGATTATAGTGTATTAAATTATATATCATATATTCTAGTTAATAACATGATAGTAAATATGATGTAAAATATTGATTTAAATATAATAAAATTACAACATATTATATTATCTAATAATAATTTTATATGTATCTATAAATAATATTGTTTCTAAGAGTTAAATAAAATTTGTAGTAAGATCAAACTCATCTTAGTATTGATCTTAATCCACGAGAGAGAAGTTTTAGGAATAGGATGTTTTTTGGATTTCATTTGAAGGAGTCTCCTAAAAGAAAACTTTTTTAATGACAGATTAAAACTAACCCTTGGACCATCGGTTAAGTTGACACCTCTATATTTTTTTTTGTCTTTTATGATCAAATGATAACTAGTGTTATCCCAAGAATTCAACCTAAATTTAATTTAATTAACTAAAGAATAAATTTGCTCACAAACTCTAACAAATCTAGTAATTAGAAATTCTAATAAATGTATATTTTTATCATAAATAATAATAATAAAAATAAAAATGTTGCAGAAATTATTATTTAACCTTTCAAAAGAAAATTAAAGTTTTTAATTGGTAATTTAATATTTTGGACGTTACTTCCGTCTCATCTTAGGTTTTGAAATTTATTTTATGTGACTTTATTTATAGTATATTATTATTTGGACTTATTTTACACATCCTTTTATTTATTTAAAAGAAGACTTTTTGGTAGAAAATTCATTAACACTACATAATAATTGATAAAATAATTATAAAAGTGTAAATTTTTATATTTTAAAATAATAAGAAAAAGTAATATCAAATAAATATAAAAAATTTGAGTGAAAGTATCTTTTTCATAAATGGAAGACAGTTTCAAAATTCAGTTAAAATTTTATGTTCATCAACTACTTAGAAAACTAAAACACTAAACAAAAGTACCATTTTAAAATAGACAAAATAAATCATTTTATATATTCTTGTCAGATTATTAATTACTTTTAAGATTTTAACAATTTTTTTTAATAATTTTTCGATTAAGGTCAATCACATACTCTCACATTAGTAATCAGAAATGATAAAAAATTGTCAAAAAAAATGATTAAAGATAGATTTTCTTATTTTTTTTAACTATTTGTCTGTATAAAAAATATTGTTTTGTGTTAAGTTAGCCGTTGAATGAATTAAAAGGTTTATTTTAGTTAGAAGGAGAGGCTAAACCTAAACAATTGAATGCGTTGAATAGTAGAAAAAAAATCTTATAACTTTGTCTTTGAACAGTGGAGAGCAAAGGACAAAAAGCAGAAGCTCTAGTGTGCTATACTTTTCTTGGAGTGAAATCCCAGCCAATAAGCAGCATCTTTATCGTGCCCAAAAAGCAGTGACAGCCACGAATTTTCTTATTCCAAACCCCCCAACACTCTTTATTTTATACCCTTTTTGTTGTAGGCGCTAGGAAGCTTCTTAGTCAGAAATTAAACGAATTAATCCCATAATTACAATAGCCATTACATCGTTCCACCAGTCTTGGGGAAAAAAGAAAGCAATGAATGAAGGTATGAGCTGCACCTGGACACGGTTTTCCAAAGAGAGAGGAGTCAAGAATTCCTCACGCACGTGTGAAAAGCTTGATAGGGTTGGCATGGCTGCAACTTGGCTCTGTCAAAGTTTTGCATCTGCCTTTTTAGCTTCCTTAGAATGGTGCTCTTGTTTCCTTGTTGACACAACCGATGGTCCCGATGCCGATTCCACTTCTGCAACATCTCTCATTCTCGACGCCGAAAAGGATGACTCTGCCACTTGAACACTGCACCTATTTCAACTGGCTACACCCATACACGTACTCATAATCAACTATCTCTATGCATGCATGCATCTATGCATTTTATCCTTAGCTTCTCCCTTTAATTTGAAAACTACTGTACAGCATTGCCATGATTTCAAAGATAAAGCATTATCTTAGTTATCAAGGTGTGAAAATTCGTATATATCCACCAAAGGTCAACTTGTTACTTCATTGTTTGGATTATTATGCGTTTTTCATATCATGTACATATTTTTATGACTATTATCAAAAAGGTAAACTAAGCATTTCTCTCATTATTTTCACTACAAAAAAATTTCCAGAGAAAGGAACTATGCATCTAGCAAAACGAATTTCAAGCCAAAAAAAACATACCAAATCCAGACACAGTATATATACAGGAATAGTTCTGTTTAAAGTTAACAGGAAATAGAGTTGACGAGAATATCGAATACTTATATCTGAGTTTTTCGGCAAATGGTGACAAGCAAGGAACCAAAAAGATGGCATGATACATGGTTAAGAACAAATTCGTTTCTTTCTTTCTGTTTTTTTTTTCTTTAATTTCTTAATATTTGTTGACGAATTGGTAACATTAAATTTCATGACTAAGCCTTTCCGCCTACGTAGGTAAAGCAAATTCTTAAAGTTGTTTGGAAAAGATTCCATGTTTTTGTTTGATCTATTTTAATTATTTAATACCTAATCAAACAAGTGAATAAATTTCACTCTTTAAACAAGTGAATAAACAAGTATACTCTTTAAATAAATTTCAATACTTAGAAAAATTATCGTTTTGGAAATGAGATATTTGAGATAAAAAAAATATTATATGAAGTGAATTTCGATTTTAGATAAGATTCTAATTAACCATCCCATTCATTCTACTTACTGGCTTGTTCATAGTTCAAGTAGACATTGAAGTGAATTTCGATTTTAGAAGAACTAGGCTATAAAAAATTTATGATCACTAAATGGAGAACTAAAATTTAGTTAAAATATGAAAGAAAGAAGAAGTTGAAATTCACTTTGTAAATTGAGTACTAAAATTTTGGGAATGTAAAATTATAATTTTTAAATAAAAAATAGTCAAGAGTGTAAGTATCTATGTATAACGAATTGGCGAGATATATAGCAATAGTATTTTATAATTTAATTTTTGAAAGAATTGTAGAAAGTAATTAGTTAGTTTTTTATTTTTAAAAGTTGCAATGGAAACTTTTTAATACCACTATAAACTGAAGTCTTTAGAATGAAAAGAATCATATTCCAATTTAAGGAGGTAGACATGTACCAAACAAGAGAGAAAGACAACGAGATGTGAGATATTTTTTTTGTTTTAGTGAAAGAGTGTTTGACATTTGGTTTAGAAAAATTATAATTTCTGGGTATATTTTATAAAACTTTTATTTAATAGGTTATTATTAAAAAAAAATATATTAATTTTTCATAACGTGGCTATACAGTGCAGTCAAAAGAGAGAAACACATGGTCCAAGTAGGACCACAAATGTTGAGACTGTAAAGGTTTTATGAAGAAAGAAAAAATATGAGATTCGATTAATCCAAATGTGTTAGTGAAGTGTAAGAAATGGGCGAAGAAAATTGAAAGTAGGGTTTGGAGGGCATCGTTAACTTCCTTCCATCATTTGAATAAGAATGTTTCCTTTTTGGTGTACCTCCTCGTGCCATGAAACTACCGCCAACATGAACTTTGAATACCTGGCTATAACTGGTTCAAGAGACAATATATATCCAAGGAGACAAACTTTCAACCCAGGAATTTAACTCATTCTTCAAACAACCATAGATTCTTCACACCAAAGTCCAACCAATATCTTTTTCTTTTCTTTTTTTTTTTTAAGAAAAGAGAGACAGCAGGAAAGCCAAATCACTGGCATGTCATAAAGAGAGATCTAGAGAGATCCGACCGATTCTTAGAAAAAGTTTTAATGAATAAAAAGTTTGATTAAGAAAGAAAACTTGGTAAAAATTAATTATGGATTAAAGTAATGAATACTTGGTAGCTAAAAACCTAATTAGAATAAAAAGGATTGAAAGGAAGAAGAGAGATAAAATATTGAGCAGAGACATACTTTAGCGAAATGTGAAAAAGGAGTTGCTGTCCCCAGCAATAGTGCATTCCATTTTATCTGTTTCACTAACGTAGACACTTGAGGACTCTCCTACATGAAAATGCAATGCTTTTTCTTTTTGTGTTTGATATTGTGAATGTGATATGTTTGCATGCAAGATTCTAATTCCCTGGCACCCCAATGTCTTTCGTCCAACGCATTAGGAGGGTTGTACCCACTCAAAACAATAAAGTTAACTAAAGCCAAACCTTACCCATCTCAGTTTTATCTTCTTTTTCCCAAACACTCCTTTATTTTCTTTTATTTTTTCACCATTATTATTTCTTACTATCATATAACTGCCACACCTGTCTTACTATCAAACTCACTCTTCATAATCTTAATTAACTCTGCACGCTAATTCAGAAATTATTTTTTTACTTTGCTGTAACCAAAAAGAAAAATTATAATATATGTAATTTCATGTGATGATTTTAGAGAAGAAAATTATCGTAATTGTTTTGATATGATTGCGAATATATGGTACATGTGGTTACCAGCTAATTATGTTGTTCTTTTTAGGTTGTTTGCTTTATATCCCTCTTCCCCTTCACGTGGTTTGGTGTTGTTGGACTTTTTATCATAGTTTCGCCCAATTATTGTACCTGGACCGCCAAAATAAAGCTAGCCATAAACTGTCAACGTGTGGTCTCATGAAACTTGGTCTTTACTTTCATATTTTACTGTTAAGAGATCAATCAACACTAATATATATGTATATATATTTTTTGTAGGGTCATAGAAATCTTGCCACATTTCAGGCTATAATTTGTAGATTCCCTCGTTCAGTAAATAATATACAAACATTCTTTTGCTCCAGAATATTCTTCAAATTTAGTTTAATATGATATACATAACGAACATTCCTCAAATTTATCAGATAATTCTTAAATTGAAATTCAAAATCCATCAAACCTTTAAGAGAATTGGTTCGTTTAATTTCTTGTTGCAATTAAAGTAGTCGGTTTTATTCCATCGTTTGTAATGTGAAACTTCTTTTCCACACAATTAAATCCTCAAAGAGGACAATTTAAATATCAAATGCTACTTGTATTAAATTAAATTAAATTCAACCTTTAAATCAATGTGAAGCAAAATCTATAACTTGCTTACGGTTTTATAAATCTTGTGTTAGCTTACAGTTATGGTTAATGGTTATGAATCCCAATGATTTAGGACGTGTGATAAATAGTAATTTTCCTTAGTCAAGATTCTTGTAATTGCTGCATAATTTGATGGAATTATTTATAGTGTACGTGTGTAGGCCACAAAGGGATTGTTGGGCTTGTCTAATTGTAAAACTGACATTCTTTAGGTCCCTATGACTATGTTGATCAGTATAGAACAAACACATTAAATGTCTAGCATATCTTTTATTATTTAAACTTTATTATTTAGTCTAGGACAACAAAATTCGCATCGCAAATATTTGCTATGGATAGTTGGTACTGGTAAATATTTATTATCCACGGCTTGTGGATAGTTAGATTTTTAAAAATGGGTTGAGTGCGGGTATTATACTATCCATACCTGCTGTTATCCGCTATCCGTAAAAAATAAAATTAAAAATTTAATTTATATTTTATTAAGTTAAATTTAATTAAAATTAACATTAATTTATATATTATAAGATTAAATTTAATTAAAATTAAATTTTAATTTATATTATATTTTATATATTTTTTGTAATTTTATTTAAATTTTATTTTAATAATTTATAAAAAATATATTTTTTTTAAATATTTATGAGTATTCACGAGTATCCGTAGGTTTTAAAATACCTGCGGATATTTTTTTAAATAGATATCCGTGTAGGTAACGGATCGGGTAGAAGATGAATTTTTTTTTTAGTCGGGTTACGCATAGACATTATCCATGTCCGAATGCTTTGAATTTTATTTTATTCTTTTATAGAATAGGATGCATTTAGTTAAATTTATTTATTTATTTATTAATTGAAATTGAATTACCTTGATGTGGAAGTAGAGTAAAAGTGAGAGTAATGGTAGCATAGTAACAGGAAAAGGAAGATGCTTGAATTGAAAAAAGAAGAAGAGAAGAATGCGTTATTGGTAAGAGAGAGAGAGAGTTTTGTAATTTGGTTGGCATGTTTCTTCCCCGACTCCTATGACTATTTTAGTAACCTATATAGATTCCCTAGGTCACAACTATGGGAGGCTTTATTTTCACGATGATTACCTGTCCCATATGCGCACCTGTGTAAATTCCATATAAACGTGCTTCCACTACATCTCTCTGCTTAAAGTTATAACTTGTAAAACAAACTTCATTTTTCTTTTTAACAAAATCATCTCCTACTTCTCACTCTAAATATTATCTACCATTTTTACAAAAATTATGTAACTCGATAACTCAAAAATATTATAGGTTTTGAGTAGCTCGTACATGGATCGAATTATTTCACTTAACATATACATTATTTCTCTGTCACTCAAAAATATTAACTCATATCTCATTAGTGTTAATTTTTCAGTGATCCTCCGTCAAAAGATCCAACAATAGAAAAGGCGATAACAACTTTCAATTTCATACATCCAATTAGAAGTCATGTTCCAATATAAAAATGAAGAAGCCAGTTTGAAGGGTAAAGACTTCCAATTTGCTAAAGGTCCATTTACATGTAATCTTAGGTAGGGTCATTGCTGCAAATTTATGATGGACTTCACTGAAGAGAATGTCATGTTCATTGATACTTTTACTCTATATCTCAAGTTTAGTTTCAGTATGAGATAGAGGTCCCTATCACCCTGTTGTACTTTGTTTTTGCTAGTTCTGTGCAAATATACAGGAATGAGAAATAAGAATTTGCTCTCATAAATCTAATAACAACCATAAAAGGATTACATGAACAATACTAAGGAAGACAAACTCTAAAATCAATTACAGATGCATCATTTATGGTAGTGATAAAAGATGTATCAAACAAGATAATTTTTTTAAGAGTTATAGGGTTTTTATGAGTATCTGAAGTATTTCTTTATTTATTCAATCATTATTATCGATAAAAAAAAAATTATACATTTTTTCATTTTCATCTTTGAACTCGTATTATTATGACACAATTTTTAATTTTATGTAAAAATTGGAAGTCATTAATATCTCTCGACTTCAACTCAATAAAATCTCTACAAAAATCGTACTTAAGGAGAACAACTTCTAATTTTAGAAAAAATCAAATTAATAGTCATTTTCATTTAACACACTTCAATTAACCTTTTTAAATCATACTAATAAAGCAATTATTTTGAAAAAACTTTTAAATATCAATAGTGATCAAGTTATCTTTCTTAGTAAGAGTCTCTTGAATATATTGTAGACATTTTTTTTTCTCAAAAAATATATAGGATGAGGGTAAAATTGTTATGATTGAATATTAATCTTATTATATTCCTATTGATCTGTCTTGAAATAGTATTTATAGTAATATATAATGTTGAAGATCACTCATCAATTAAAAATATAATGTATTTATAAACTATTATTAAAAATTGAGTTTGATTTAAAATTTATTTCTTAAATTAGTACTAAATTTATTCTTGTTTGTTGACCTTAGTGTTATATTCCATTATTATAAAATTATCATAAATATCTAATATATAAAGAAAATAATATTTAGAAAAGAAAAAGGAAAAAAAAAAAACTCTCAAAATAGAATAGATATAACACAAGAGAAAGTAAAATTAAAATTGTTGAGTTACAATCTAATAACTTTGTGATGGTTATGTAGTATATGTGAATATATGCATAAATATAAGAAATATAATCCATGCCTTAAAAGAAAATCTTATCACACTGAAAATAATCTGATGTTGAAGATGGCGTATATTTCTTGTCAACGCCACTTTGCTGTTTTATAAAATATTTCAGATATTGCTATTAGCAATATTGATTTGTTTAACCTAGTGGGAGGAAGTGGATAAATAAGAAGCATTTAATAAGAGAGGAAAAAAAGTAATTGTGAGTGCGATGTTGGAAATTTTTCTCAAGTAACACAGTTGTAACTTTTTATCCCATTAACACAAAGTGGTAAATAAATACATGAAAAAAAAATGGGACAAAATTCTAAACACTTTCTTTGTCATTTTTGTTGGAATAACATTAGAAGTTTTTTTTTTTTGCTTTTATAGAAAAATGAAGATAATATAATATAATTTTAAAGAAAATACTTACTTAGAAAAATATTTTTTAGAAAAGTAATAATTTAGAAAACTAATTATTTTGAGAATCAATTACTTAGAAAAATAAATATTTAAAAAATTATAAAACTAAGTATTTTAAGAATTTCTTTTAGAGAAATATATATTTCTTTATAAAAATTCTATTTTTTTCTAAGTATTTATCTTTTGAAGTACTCATATTTTTTTATTTCTAAATTTTCTCCCCTTACTTAAGAAAAACACAAAAAAAAAAACAAAAATCAGTTTAAATGAAGTTTAGAATTTGTCTGACTGTGTTCTGAAATGCTGCAAGAAACTGTATTATCTCTGTAATTTTTTGACATAATAAATTAGTTACAGAATAAAAAAAGAATCTGCCATGTTGTGTGGCACAAAATTTGTAAGCGATGGTGGAGTAATTTGATCTTTCAAAAGAACTTCAATGTGATGAGAAATGATAAATATGTTTTAGAAATGCGATATTAAATTGTGATAGTGTATAACGTGAACTTATTTTAGGATAAGTGATAAATCTTGTTCTTTTCAATCACGTGTTGCGTGCGGGAGGGTAGAGTAGGATAGGAATGTACAATCTACTTTTCTAGTATAGCTTGCATCAAATTGATTTAGACAAATTTAAAAGTAAATTTAACGAGTTGGGATTATGTTACAACTCGTTCTTAATTTAATGACTTTTGTAAGATTATTTTTATAAATTTTAATAATTATGTATTAATAATGAACAAATGGATGATTTAAATTGTACAATTAATTTATTTTGTAGTTGAAATTGTAACTTTCCAACTTAAATGTTACTCTAAAATATAGTTTAACACAATAAAAAAAAAAGTTCACGCAAAAAATTATATCTATTTATTTTTTAAAATTTGAAAACTAATATTCTATTTATTTGAGCGTATTATACTTTAGATGGGATTTAAGAAAATAGAAAAGCGAGATTTTTTCTGTTCACTTGATAGAAAATCAAAGTGATGTTGCGGATGGAAAAGTTCATCAATTCACATCTCTCGTATTCGGAGAGATTTGAAGGGAAGTGCTCTAATTTTATTATATTACCTCTGTGACTTTTGTAACATCCCAATAAATATATAATAAAAGCTATAATTTATTTTAGGAGTTAACACAAATAATAAAGGAGAACAGTGATGAATCACCACATGGATGAAAAAGAGCATAAGAAATATCATTAATAATTAAAGCTCTTTACAAGAGTTGGAATGTACACAAAATACCGAAGGGTGTTACAAAAGGGGTCTACCAAACGGTTATCCCTATCAACGGGTCTAAAGGCTATTTACAAAAAGGTGAATAAAATCTAAACTAAGGACCGGACGGTCCTGCACTATCTTCATACACAATGCCCTCAGGTTGATTTGTCTGCAAGGCCTCCTCCAACGTGTCTTCAAGAGCACCCTCTGCTCACACCCAAAATGGATGATCATTGCAGTGAAGAGAACAAACCGGACGGTCAAATACCGAACGACAACATAGGCAAGATAAAACAGATAAGGGTAAGCTTATGTAAATTTAATTAATCATTTCTAATATACGTATAAACATGCAAACCAGTCAACACATTCATATCTATATAAACCGAACATTCTACTATTATCACCAACTATTTAGACACTGTCCGGACGGTATGAATCACGTAGCTCGACGTCCCTAGCACCCGGTGTGGTGTAGTAGCTGCTTGAACTATCAGCTGCCACCCGAGGTTAGTCCTACAATGATCATCTAGTCTTATGACCGCGGACCTTTGCCATTCTCACGCATGAGTTACCCTTCTCTACCTGAGAAGGCGTAATCACGGAATATCAGGATCAGGACGACAGTAGAGTCTGACCATGTTCATACTTTACCAATCCAATTCTAATCATGAGCTATTCCTCCCTGGAATACTCTTAAATCATAATCAACTCATTCATCCTTTACATTTTTTCTTATAGACAATACAAATACAAAATGATCCAACAATGAGGAGGAAATTGAGAGTCAAAGGGATTCAATAAGTGACCGGACGATCAGAGACAAACTTAGAACTGAAACAAACAAGAAGTTCTAATAGGTGATCGAACGGTCTGGAGGAGAAGAAAAAGAATCGATGAGTAACTCAACCGTGAAAAACTAAGCCAGACTAGCTAATGGGAACCATACGGTTAGAAAGAACCCAATCGGAAAATCAATGAAAACTCTTCAATGAAGTTTGAACAAGTTAAACCATGAAAACCGGACGGAAAGATCAATAGAACTAAACAATGAAAACCAATGGACTTAATCAAGGAAAACCGGACGTTTTAAAATGAAAGAGTTCTCTTCAATAAAGCGAGTGTTAGTACAAGACCGGACACTCTGTGAGGAATCAAGCGTCAGTGTAAGACCGAACACTTTTTAAAGAAATAATATTATAATATACCGGACGTTTCTTCCAAGAAGGATAATTAACATCAAACCGAGTACTTAGTTTATGACCAAATACTCAAATATCATATGTGTAGAATAATAATAATAATAATAAGTGTACGAACGTTCTTAAAAATGAATAATAATAATAATATGAAACTGAATGCTTCAGAAATTAAGTGTCAGTCTAATACCAAACACTGTCATGACCGAACGTACAGTTTATGACTGGACGCTCTTAAAATTCAAGTACTGGTATAAGACTTAGCACTTTTAATAAACATCATCAATATAAACCGAGCGCTCAGTGTATGACTGAACGTTCTGAATAGTTAATAGGAGACTGAATACTTAGTGTATGACCAAGCACTTCCAGACCGAACGTTCAGTATAATAAAGACCATTAATATGAAACCGAGTACTCAGTTTATGACCGAGTACCTTATCAGACTGAGCACTCGATTTATGACCGAGTACTTTCCATAAACATTATCATATAAAACCGAACGTTCAATCAAATCAAAGTATTTGAGTTCAACACAATTTGTACAAGACCGATCGTTTTTAGAGGAAACCGAACGGTCCTAATGACCCTTCGATTACAAATTTAGAATTTTACTAAGTTATATACATATAGATAATTTCATACCAAAACCAGACATGCAGTACATCAAACAACATACCATACTTTCATATTTAATCTAAATCATACAACATTAATCATATGCTCAAACCATCATACATTAATTCACAAAACATAATCATAATTAAATTTATTATAAGCTTCCCTTACCTCTAATCCAGCTAGCTTCTAAGGTTCTACTTCTATGGTTTCTTCCAAAATCCAAAGTCGTCCAAACAAGATTCCGAACGGTGCAAATGAAAGCTTTTGACGCCGGGAAGAACTATTCTGAAAAGGGGTTGATGATCGGAGAGGAGGAGGTGGTCGGAATCTTAGAGAGAAGGTGGAGGGTTTTAGAGAGAAGGAGGAGAAAATGGTGAGTTTTCTGGGGATGGAAGATGAAGAGTTTGCATGTAGAAGAAAAATGACGTCAGCTTCTAAAATCCTTCTTTAAATACTGCCACCCACAAAACCGCACGGTCCAATCCCTGTCGGCCACCTGTCTTCACTTTCCGAGCTCTATAATCCCTGAGCTGCCACTTGGATTCCACTTTCTGTGAATTCCCTCCTTTCCTGCTGCCACGCAATTCTTAAGGAAAGGGAAATTAAATGCAACAGGTTTTGTCTCCCACTTACACGGGGAAACTAGAAGGGCTTGACATGTGTTCTCCACTAAGGTGGAGAATTAATGGGGTGTGACAATTTTAATAATAATAATATATTTTTTTTCATGTTAAAAATTATTTTTTATTTTTTTTCTTCTCATAATAAATTTTACAATTATATATAATATTTTCTTTGCATACATACCGAGTAATCAAAGCTGGCAACTTCAATAATCAATACCCAATCCAGGCTCAAAAATTGAAAGTTATTCCTTTTACTCCCATCACTCCTTAATCCACCCCAACAGAACTTACGTAATGAAAACTCATGACCTAGAAATTAGAATTGAAGTCCCGACAAAAACTAATACACTACTAAACACTAAATTTATCAATCCATTTCAAAATGTAACGTCACATATATGATGTTCGCAGAAGGTGTTGTATAAAGTATGGTTAAAAACATAGATTTCAAAAAAAGAAATGGAATACATAAACACGTAAAAGAAAACAAATAATTAGAAAGCTAAAATTACCAAACGCGAAAAGATTTGTAGAAATACGTCAAACAGGCATTTTTCAATATACAAAATAAAATTTATAAGAAACAAAATATTTTGCATGGTTCGTGACCTAGAACCTTCTTATCAATTAGTTTTTAGAAAGCTGTTAATACATACATACATATATATATATATATATATATATATATATATATATATATATTTAATAATGATTTTGGCGCTCAATTATAAATTGAATTCTCTTATATAAATTCATTTGCGCTTCTATTTTTTTTTTAGGTTAAATATATGTTTTAGTCCTCATATTTGTTCTTCATTCTCAATTAGGTCCTCATGTATTTTTTTTGTCCTAATTGCATCCTAATATTTGTAAATTTGAGGCAATTAAGCCCTCTCCGTTAACTGGCCACTAAGCCGTAGGCTAATTGAGAGGGCCTAAATTGGGATGCAATTGGGACAAAAAAAAAACGAAGAGGGATTAATTGCCTCAAATTTACAAATATTAGGATACAATTGGGACAAAAAAAAACATGCGGACCTAATTGAGAATTGAAAACAAATATGAGGACTAAAACATATATTTAACCTTTTTTTTATTCTTTCTTCTCTTCTTCTTCTGAGCGAAAGCAAGCAACACCAGAATGCCGGAAGCACGAGTTCCACAAGGAGCACCAAAGGCNGTGAAATTAGTAGCTAAAGCAAAGAACAACATGAGCGTAGTAGCAGCAAAGAATGGGAGTGCAGTAGCACCAAAGATGAACTTAGCAATTACAGGATCGGAGGACGTGACACCAGACGTGACTTTGTGTCTAAGTTTAAGGGTTAAAAACTTCTTTAATTCATTTTTTCAATTACTAACAATAAAAATAATTTTGTAATGAACATGGACTAAAAAATAGTCCTAGTCAAAATTAACTAAACTGTTCTCCTATTTTAAAATAGAAAACAAATTTTAACAAAATATTTTTAAAAAATTAATATCATTAATAAAAGATATATTTCATATACATTAACCAAAGAAAAACCATAATAGATGTTTTGTTGACATCTAAAAAAGAAAAATAGTTTTTTTTTACATTAATTATGAGAATTCTAACCAATATTAATAAAAAATAATAATAACATATTATAATAAAAAATAAAAATTAAATGAAAAATAACTTTAATATATAAAACTCTTAAAAGAAATGACAGTTACTGTCATAATTTTTAGAAAAAAAAATAGTAGTGTTGAAAATTTTGACAATCTTATTTATAATAATAATCAAAAGTTTTATCATGTGTAACTGAAATACTAAAAGAAAAATATTTTGTGACGGATGAAAATATTCTACTAGTACAAAAATATATTTTATGACGTACAAAAACGAACTATAACGTACATAGTTTTGTACGTTATAATAGGTCTACATATTTTATGACATAATAAAAATTTACGTTAATTGAACTATTTTTCTTTTGAATTTACGTTAATTGTACGTCAGAAAATATAATTTTTGTACTAGTTATATGTTTAAATAGCTAATTGATTAAAGTTTTTATCTTTTGAATGGTAAACATATAAAGTAACCGTTTTTAATAAATAAAAGATTAAATTAAATATAAAAGCTTAATTAACATTTTTATTCTTATGTTTACTTAAATGATTTATTCTAATTTTTTATTTATTTTAATTAATAAATAAAATCAATTTGATTATTTTTTATAAATTGATATGAATATTAATATTTTTTAAAAGGTATTTTTAAAAAAAATATAAATTATCTCTTTTATCTTGAGGTTTCTCTGTTTTGAACACCTAAACATCTTTTAGATTTTATAGCATAAGATTTTTAGATAGGTTGATATGTAATATATTCTAAAATATGACAGCTTAAAAATGATTTTAATATTAATTTAAAGAGAAAAATCAAACTAATTCTGTTTAAAAATATATTGTAACTTAATTGAAAATATAAAAATTAAATTACTAGTTAAGCTAAATGTAAATAGAAATATAAAAGAGTAAAATCATAATGATAGATAATTATATTAGTATAAGTTAAAGCTAATAATAATTTAAATAATGTCAAAATGATTAATGACGTTTTTTTACCATGGCCGCTCCAACCCTTGAGGACACCTCATCGGGCAAACCATCCAACACTGCCCCACTGCCACGCTTTTGCTTCTATTACTCTTCTTTTCTCCAGTCAAAAATTAATGTTATCCTTCTCACAATTTTCAGCTAATATTTCTAAATAATAGATATTAATACTAATTAAAATTTTTGAAAAAGTCTCATTTAGTGAAGTATGAGTTCACATAATATTAGGTAGGTTTTTCTGTTCCAAATTTAAAAGGTTTATTAAACAAATGTCATATTGAAATACTACCTCATGTGAAACGTGAGTTTGAAATGCGAGACAAACTTTTCAAAGTTTCTTTCTTCGTAATTTAAGTTTAATTTTTGATATGATAGAGGGCTTGTACCCATCTATCATATCACCAATAATACAACTTCTCCATCCTTCTACATCATCTTCTATATCGCATTTAACAAACTTTTTACTTAAGTTCTTCCTCTCATTTTTTTTTTTCATCAACTGTAATTAAAGTTATCAAATTCATATAATACAACGTCAAAATAAGATAGTTAATTACTAAGAACAATGATGTAAAGATAGGTTAGTTTTTCATTTTATAAATATAATCGTATGCTCAATAACAGGGTACATACTATAAGGTTTAAATTGTCATTCATGGAGTATTACTCTTAAACTTTCCAAAATATTAATAGACACTTCTATTTTTCAAGCTAATCCCTAATATTAAATTAATTTTTAAGTTTCTTTTATTGTAAATAAAATTAGTAATTATTATTACGGATTTATAGTCGATTGGTCGAATACGGTAACAAACTGGATTAAAAGGACCAAGTGGTTGATGTACAATAAAGCGTTTCACGACTGCTCGATCTCGACAAAAACTAAGTAGAATTAAGACACAATTAATGTTCCAACGGCTGCTGATAAGTAATTAATGTTTATATTAATGTTCATTTAAGTGGTAAATTTTATTCACTATTGAATTACTAATTCTAACCGGAATGTATTTTGCATGTCATCCAGTTAGAAACACTGATTATCTTGAAATTTATTAACTTAATAGTTTTATTTAAACCCTAACAACTAAGTATTTTAAGAAAAAAAATTAACTATGATGTTAGAAAAGAAGAAAGAATGAAACATTGTATTTCTTATTGAATGATAAAGAGAGAGTACAATTGATATATATAATTGTTCAGAGCAATATAA
>NC_028357.1:29025080-29044502 GCF_000741045.1 Vigna radiata var. radiata
ATGTTAGAAAAGAAGAAAGAATGAAACATTGTATTTCTTATTGAATGATAAAGAGAGAGTACAATTGATATATATAATTGTTCAGAGCAATATAAAAAAGGAATATAAGTATAAAAATATATGAACATAAATGCACAGATATGAACAGAGAATAAAATAATTCCAATATATGATATGTAATTTCATGATTTTTTTTAAATTATTATTACGTTTTCTCAAATAATCTGAAAAATATATATATCAAAATTAACTTTTAACTTCACTACACTGTTGTGTGAAATATTTATTATTAATAAATTACTAGTTATCTTTAGTTAATCCTTCTTTTATTTAAGTTTTAAACATATATATGAGCTTGAACCCAATATTTTATTCAAGAATTTTTAGTGTTGTTTATTTATATATACACATGTTAAACGTCCCTTTAAACATAAACACCACCTAATTTGAGGTATCACTCAACTCCTAAAATGGGTCGACATGATGAGAGGAGAATTATACCTTTTGATATGTATATAAATGAAAGCATCAAAATATAACGGTATAATTTGAACTTTTTTAATTTTTAATATATTCTAAAATGTACGCGTTAAATTTTGATTTATACAAATGTAATATTAAATAATTTCAAAATAATAATAAATTATAAATACACACTCTTATAATATATATATATATATATATATATATATATTTATTTATTGTATGTGTGAATAGAACTTATAATCTAAAAATAAAGACATTAATGAGTACTTTGTAATTAAGTATTTTATTTTGGAAAAAAAAGTATTTGTCTTCAAATGTGGTTAGTGATTATACGTCATAGCTGTTAGAAGTGAGTTTTAGACTTAACTCAATCTCATACCTCTTCACGCCGAGATATATACATCTCGAACATGAGACTATATATTAATGGGTGGTCCGATAACGGTCCAATAACGGGTGAAACGATATGTCCAACAAATATCGTTAAGATATGCTCTAACCATAGTTATGATACTATGGTAGAAGTGGGTTTTAGGCATAACTCAACTCCACAAAACCGGCTTGTAAGGTGAGGTTTGCACCTCACTTATATATTATAAATTGACCTTATCTCTAGTCGGACTTCCAACACATCCCTTTCACACAGAGTTATTTAGGTATAGACATCTCGTACGTTATATCCTTGGATAATTCACTTCATGCAGAGTTATTTATTTATTTTTGTGGTGAACACCTCTTTCTTACTTCATTCTTATCTCTATTTTATTTTCCTCGTTAAATTATATGATGTAGAGCGGTTCTTATTTTTCCTTCTTTTTATTCGTATCTTTCTTTTATCCATCCTTTTCCCTTTACTTATGCTAAGACAGTAGCAAAAGTTGGCTCATGTCAACAACCTTCCTAATCATTGGACACATATGGCCACTCACACCTAATTACACCTTCGCACGTGTCTAATTTCATTCCTACTACTGCTTTATTATTAGACACAACTTTTTCAATACATACTACACTCCTACTATTTCTTTCTTCTTCCATTCTTCATAAACAACACCTAAATTAAAAGTTGTTATAAATCTAAATGAAATTTCCAAAATCATGAGTTATGTAAATAAAATAATTTTTTATCAAAAAAGGAAATAACAGGATAGAAAAGAATTTAAAACACGCCAAAGGGATTAAAGTGGTGTATGTATATCCGATGGTATGTATCTTACAATTTAACTAAGTGAGTTGAATAAATAGGATAATATTATACATGAACCTTTATTCATCATACATGTGTTCTCCAAAGTATTAAAAGTAATATTATTTTTTATTTTGAAAGTGATAAATTACTATTTTAAAATTTGGTGGAGAGAGACGTTCAAATTTAAATATCTAACAGTGTTGAATAAGATTACGACCCATATATATTTTAAACAAAAGAAAATGGAGGAAAAAAAAGGCATCGACGACCCTTTCGATATAATTCTGTTTGGCCATCTGTTTTCTAAACAAAAGAAAATGGAGGAAAGTGCCCAAAACAAAGAAATAAACACAAAGTCTAAATTCTAATGTTTTTCAAAACACAATTTTTTCTTATATTATAAGTATTTAACATTATTTTAAATAAGTTCAGGTTAGTAATTATTAAAAATTTATGATATCTTAACTATTCTAATACTTTAAAGTCCATTTACATCACATGAAATATGGTGTTTAAAATTATAAATATCTATTTAGTACCAAAGTTGTTGTTCCTCTTGTGATATGAAGTTATTTTTTATATATAAAGTATGAGTTGGAATTTTCCAAAGATTTGTTTGGTTGGTGCCAAGCACAGTATTAAATTTTTACCTTGAGGATGAAGTTAAAAATCCAAAGTTTAAAGGTGAGCATGGATACCCTACCCTAACCTAAAGAGACCCCACAGCCATAGTGGCAAATGACTCAAAAGCCATGCAATGTACAAAACACTGTTTCGGACCAAACATAACTCCCCCGAAAACCCCCCCAAAATTACAGCTTCTGCCCCGTAAGATGGTCCATAAATAACGGAGCCCTGCAACGCTTTTCTTCCCTTTCTTCCTCCTCTCCTCCTCCGCCTCTAGTTTCAAAAGAACCCCGTCACTCTGTCGCCGTAACCATGCTCACCACCCTCCCTCCCTCCGAACCCCTCGTGGGCAACCCATTCTCCGCCTTTTCTGTAGACTTCTCCGCCTGGGAGGACGACTCCCACCACCTCTTCTCCCCCAAACCCGTCACTTCCAGCTCCGGCTCCGACAAACCGGAGCCCGAGCCAGCTGAACCGGACCATCCCGTGGTCTCGGTGGTGGACGAGCGGAAACTTCGGCGCATGATATCGAACCGCGAATCTGCCCGCAGGTCTCGCATGCGAAAACAGAGACACCTGGAGAACCTTCGGAACCAGTTGAACAAGTGCAGGGTCGAAAACCGGGAACTGAATAACCGGTTGCAGTTCGTCCTGCACCACTGTAACCGCCTCCGAACCGAAAACGAATGGCTCCGGTCCCAGCGAACCCTCCTCCTCCAAAAAGTCGCCAACTTAACCCAAATTTTGATTTTCCAACAATTCCAACAACCCATCTCCCCTGCATGGACATGCAACACTTCGCTCATCCCAATTAATCAAGTTAATTAAATCATATATAATACGCTCTATGTAATTGTTAAAAGTTAGATCAAGATAAGAAGATGTTAAAAGGGTGGGATTTTTGGGATTGGGATAACATATATATATATTTAGACTCGGTTTTTGAAAATATTTCTTTATTATTTTCAAAACCGTATGCCTTATATATATATTACCGATCATAATCAGTATATTTTGTGTAAAGAAGTATTAGCCTTTTTTTTTTTGTTATTCTACTCTTAGAATGAGTATTTTATTTTTATATTTTTTTTTTTGGCTGTTGTTAGCTCCTATTATGTATCATCATGATGCACATATCATACTGGTGCTGCATAGTCCAAAGTCAAAACTAATGTCACGTATCTGTATGAATCAAACTGCCAAACATTTTAATATCGTATTTATACAACTTCGAGTTAGCGAGGAATTGCCCTGGGAAGAAGGGACGAGAGAGGAATATAACATAATTTCGATGAATGCATAAATAATTGTGTCGTTAAAAAATTACCATTAATTTATCATAATTCATAAATTCCTTACTAATTAACATGGTAAAAACTTTTACAATCAGTGCGAAACCTGTTAAAATTGGTTTCGTGCTATCCAGCTTATAACTGACTGGGCAATGAGATGCTTTTTCTTTCATTTTTGGGCGAATGATACTTTTTTATACATTAAAATACAATAAAACTAAATATTGCCCACGTAAGATTTAATTGACCAACGAGAGAAGCGAAAAAAAAAAATCAAATTAGAAAACGCGTTTTCATGTTATTTATTTGATACATTTTCCCATATATTAATAATTCTTTTCACTGACAAGTGTTGTTAGATTAAAGAATTTTGTAAATAATGGCCTTTTAACAGCGGAATTCAAAAGGAAGATGAAGATTGTCTTGGAAGAAAGTATATAATGAAAATGTGTCTGTAGCAACGAATACGTCACTTTCTTTAATCAAAGTACAAACTTAATCCCTCTTTTTCTTTTTAAGAGAATCAAGTTGATTGGTTTTGGATTGAGTGCAATTAAGACGAAAACTTTAGCCTATATTGTAATATAAAGTTATTTATAAGTTTGTGCACAAGATTTTGCTGAAGAGAGGGGCCACAGGTTATTGGTGACTCTCAATTTGATTATTATAATTATTGAGCTCTATAATTTTGTAAAAACAGAGACTCACCTTTTTTGTATTTTATAATTCTTATAATTGTATGAATGTGTATTCCAGTAACATATATCCAGTGTTATGGATGAGTTAGTCTTTATACTACATCACCAATCCTTTATATTTTAGGATTAATCATGGCGTCACCAAATAAAAAATTCTACCTCCTCATATCTATTCATTTTACCATCACTGTAACTGATGTTATGTGTGAATCTTTATATACTGATGTTATGCGCCAAATAAATAAAAAAGTTTACGAATACTTGTTCCTTTCACCATCACTGTAACTGATGTCAGATATGAATCTTTTTCTGTATTTTAATTTTCTTTCGTTTTATCCTTCAGTTTATACTGTCCGTATTATGTTTATTGATTTGAATAAAAAGAGTACTTTATTCATTATTAGTATTTACAACATCAGAACTACTGTTTATGCTTTAAAGAACAGCAGAGTTAGTTTTACAACATTTTTAATGTAATTTTCTGTCTTGTCTACTTTTATAGTGGTAATTTTAGTGAATTTAGAAAAACAAAATAAACTTAACTTTATAATTATTTTTTTAAGAAGATTAAGTATTTATTTTCTTAAAGACATTTAATATTTTTTATGATACATTTTTTGATCTAATCTTTTTATAAATTAAATGTTTACAAATATTTTTAAAAATAAAGATATTACTCAAACCAAATTTTATTCAAAATTTGAAAAAAAAAGAGTGTAAATTAAATGATACAGGAAAGTGAAAGAAAGTAAACGATTCAAACAAACTAAATTAAAAATATGTAGAAGAAGGAGATAAAATATCTTAAATATAAAGTATTCTAATAAAATAGCTTAAATCCGTGATCATCCCCTTAACCTAGGATTTTATGTCGATGTTTACACATTCTAATCTTTATTATAAAATATAAGTATATGTATACAGTACAATCTAATTCCTCAAAATTTTCATTAGTTTTTATTGTTGATAGTATTAATATATGATTTCTACATTAATATAATTTAATCTTCATGCTTATAAAAATATGAGATTTAACTTTCCCAATATGCTAAGAATCGTAATAATGTCAATGACTTGATTTATCTTATTGTATTATATTCCTTCTTAATTGTAGAAGAAATAATGGAAAAGTGTTTCAAGGAATTTTCCCAATATATGGCTTCTGAATCGTGCTAATTTTTACACTTACAATGTATTAATATTCTGTCATGTGTCACCATTTAAATGATCGGGGGCATTGCATTTTTTTTCCTCTAAATTTGTGTATAATTAGTAATGGTAAACAATGTTAATAAAATCTAATAATTAATTAAAATTTCTAGATGTTTTATCGTAAGAGATCATTTAAAATTATATCATGCACCTAACGAATATGTATATGTTAAAAAAATGAGTGATACAAATGAGTTTGATTAGAGATGGTCAAACAGTGTAAACTATTTGATAACACACATTTCAAATATTAGTTATATTTTGAAAGAAAAAAAAATGGGAGTAATTAAAGCATAAAATATTTGTAAAAAAACACAGTGGCCCATACATTATAAGGCACTACATCAGATGTTGGAGGCTACCTTTGAAGCCCAATACTGGGAATGTCCCTTTCTGCCAATCAAGTGGGTTTTGCATGGCTCACTACTTTGGATTTTTTCTTTAAATAAACCCAAAGTTGGTACTTAATTTTGTCATCTAGGATTAGCGTAATCACAGTGTTAATTAACAAACCCAAAAACATCGTTTTCCACATTGATTGTGGCATGGAGAGTGCTTTATTAGAGAGGCATGAATTAGTTCGAATGAAATAAAATAACATCATACCAAACAAGCTTAAAGTAGCACAGTGTAAACATGAAATCATGTGATTGCAACCCCAAGGGTAAGAACAGGAACAACTGGACAGATATTGTCCACGTAAGCCCAAGGAAAATAAATTTATTTAGTTACTTTAAATGTAAATAAAAAATTCAAATAAAAAATTTATTTATATCACAATAAATACATAAAAAGTTTACTTTAAATTTGCCTTATATTTCGGTAGATTTATATGACAAAAAAAAAAGCAAGTGTTTAGATGGGCGTCATTACATCTTACCTCATAATTTTGAGATCTTCTCCCTGTTTTGAGGAACATGTTTTTCAAGCAATCACACAAATTGGAAATAAAAACATCTATATATATATATATAGTTTGCTAATTTATAACAAAGTGTATCAAATTTTAGGTTACAAAAATGTTCTTGTTAAAAAGAAACCAACTTTAAATTCAAGGATATTTTAATCATTTTAAAATTTAATTTAAAATAAAAAAAATAAAAGATAGTTATTAAAAATTCTGATTGGTTGAGAGAAGTTATTAACTTTTATTTTATTTTTAATTTTAAAAAACAACTACCTTTTATTTTATTTTTTATTTTAAAAAATAACTACCTTGTAAAAAATAATGGTTTAGGATTTATGATTTATAGAACCCGTCTCGGTTTATAGAACCCGTCTGGATTTATAAAACCTGTTTGAGTTAAAAAAACAACTATCTTTTATTTTATTTTTTTATTTTAAAAAACAACTACCTTTTAAAAAATATATAATAAAAACTAATAACTTCTCTTGTATACGTGGACCAATCAAAATTTTTAATAATTAACTTTTATTTTTTTTATTTTAAATTAAATTTTAAAATTATCAAAATACTCTTAGATTTAAAGTTTTTTTTTAATAAAAACATTTTTGTAATCTAAAAATTGGTACACATGTACCAACTATTCCTTATCTAAATTATCAAACCCAACCCATATATATATATATATATATATATATATATAGGATGAGAGAATATGCCATGACAATAATTGTCTAATATTGAAAAAAAAATGCTAACAGTACTACTAGCGTAAGAAATTGTTATTTGTACTACCAGTGACAGATGACAGGCTGAGGATGTCGTGTTCTCAAATTATTTAAAATTGCACGCGAATACTAGTAGAACTAAATTAAAAAGAATTTCAATTTACTTTATAACATGTATAATTTTAATTTAATAAATGTTAAAATATAAAGTTGAACATAATAAAGTATTGAAAAGTTGATAAAATGTAAGATAGAAGAAAATTCAAATAATTTTATATTACTTCTCTCTCTTCGCTTATTTACTTTTTCTTATTAAATTTTCATTTGTTCTGTCTTTTTCCTGAAGAAAAAATGAAAAAATATTTATTATATTTATTTTTCATACGTTATGTTTCGTTTATGAAAAAAAAAAATATTATTGATCCATTTGAAAGTAAAATATTAATTTTATAGTATACTATTTTTAATACATGAAATCTTTAATATTTCTCGTGTAATCTTTTTTGTATTTGTAAAAAACGTTTGGACTCTAAGAATTTAAATAATTATATTATAACTAATTTAAATATTTTTTTTATGAAAATTTGCTATATATCAAATTATATGTACTCATAACAATGTGTTATAGATAAAGTTGGAATTACTTTCCCACATCAAAAGAAACTAAAAGTTGTTAGAAACTTTTTCGATTTCAAAATCCATTATCACCTTTTGTGTTGTGTGAAAAAAACAAAGGCATGCATCATACGTATGTTATATTAGAAGTCATGATGTTCTTAGTGGAAGTATATCTAGATTTATAAAGGAATACCACAAGTACTAACCCTAAAAGACCTAATGTAATTTGGATACCAAAAAATTCTTTTTAATTTGTTTTGTAGATATGCCTTGTAGCCAAGAAATTTGTGTGTTATCTTAGTAGTTGCCAAGACATATAGTGAGCACAACTTTTTTAGTACCATTCACCTTTATTAAAAAAAAAGAAAAAAAAAAGTCTTGAGATAATAGTGGAGATAAATCATTATTTGATATGTTGTGTAATACTAATTGGATACTTGATGATTCCTGCATTCTCACAAAGCCTTATACCAGGAGGAATAGAGATATCAACCCAAAAGTAATTGTAAGATTTTTGTCATAACAAAGAATATTTATATATATATACATGAAACAACCTTTTATAAAGATGTTGTTACTAACAAAGATATAACAAATATACTTAACAAGATTTTTGGTCACACTCTTATGCTATTTTATAAATCAAATTTTCAAGCTTGGGTTCTATGTGATCTGAAAATGGGTCTGACTGATTATCAGCAGAAAAAATGTGTACTTGGTTCTTATATTTGATCCTGCAACATCTTGGTTCTTTTCTAGACCCTTGTCTCTCATCCCTTTCCTTGATATGGCAAGTTGTTCCTATTTTCTTTTAGTGGCATAGATGTGCAAAAGTAAGATGTAACTAACAGTGTTATGTGGTTCTAATTGTATAAGAGATTCGCCTATCCAATTTTCAAATTTCATGTTTAAGTTGATAAACAAGTTTTTCTCGATAAACACTCTTTTGTATTAGTTGTTGTATTTTACTTATATAAATTATTTATAGACTTTTGTATTGGTTATTCAATTATATGCATTAAATATAACTTACCAAAGTTATAATAAGTGAATTCTATCGCATGCTTTAATCATCACTAGGTGCACTAATAGTATTTGCAATCTCTTAATACACTTAATTTTACCGACACGATTAAATGCAATTATCCACATTTAAGTTTAACAAACAAAATCTTCCATAAACTTAAATGTTTTTTTTTTGTTTTTCATTCCAATTATTTTCTTGCTATTCTCGAACAAAATGATAGGTAATGATTTCGTGAACATAACCATAATTTTTGTTCAACTTCCTATATGCTCTAACTCCACATTTTCTTCTTTCACTTGTCCTCAAACGAAGTGAAACCAAACATTAATATATTTGTTTCTCTCATGACTTACCAGGTTCTTTTCCAATTCAATGGTCGATTTGTTATCAACTTGAATTAGCCAAACAACACGACAAACACTCTAGGATGTTGCAACGTACTCAACTTTGCAAGTTGACAATATTACAATGGGCTGCTTCTTCGAAAGTCAAACGAACGCTGTGTTTTTCATAAAGAATACATATCCAAACATGTTTTTTCGATCATCAACATCTCCACACCAGTCATTGTTTGAGTAGCCAGCTAGTCGGTTATTATTTGTCCTAGTATACATCAGGTTGAGTGACATTGTTCCTCTCATGTACCTTAAAATTTGCTTTAATGCCTTTTAATGAGTATACCTCAGCTCCTCCATATATCGACTTATTATTTCAACACTTAGCATTAAATGTGGTCTTGTATTGTAAGATGCCTAAGACTATCAATGTGACTTTGGGATTTGCTTGCATTAACTCAGTCTCCATCACCATATTTTGAAAGCTTTGTGCCCGGTTTAATTGGGGTGGAAACCGAATTGCCAATTGACATTTTAAACTTCTTCAAGACCACTTTGGCATATCTTTCTTAGGACACAAAAATTCCTTCCTCACCTTGAATAACTTTCAAACCAAAGAAATACTTCATAAGACCTAAGTCGGTCATCTCAAACTCTTTTTTCATCACTTCTTTAAACTCTTTAATAAGCTCGACATTATTTCCAATGAAGATAAGGTCATCAACATACAAGGTAAACATCACATCTCCTCTATTCTTCTTTATTAATAGAGCATGTTCATATATAGTGTTGTCAAAATGAATTAGAATTCGCAGGCCAACCCGACCCACATGGTTCTGATGACCCATCCAGAAGCTGACGGAGGTCATGGAAGAATCACAAGCTAAGCAAAGTAGAAAAGAAGTCATGATGCAACGGAATTGATGAAAGCTTATGGAAGAAGATGAGTTGAGTGCTTGGTGAACAAAGGGCTCTAACTTAGACGATCATCCATTACTGGAACGGAGATAAAGGGAAACAAGGATAAGCAAAACCAGAAAGGGAACTCTCGGACATAGGGGCCAAACTGAAATCAATAATGTTTCTCTAACATTTCGAAAATGACTGATACAATATGATGGGTGTTGATTTATAGCAATTTCAGCCAACCCATTCGGTGCTCCAGGTTGGGCTGATAACAGTCGTGTTTAGTGGATCAAACGCCATGTGTCTCAGTGTGAAAATCATGCTGAAATCAAATAAGCACAGAGTACACATGCTAAGAAAATACAGTGTATGCACACATCCCTAGATAGTGCTCCTAGCGCCTCCAAATTGGGTCTTTTGTCTCTCTAGCCTTCTCCATGGGCTGGAATGGGCTTAATGGCCCTGTTGGTGGATCTTTTGTCATTAAAAATGAGCAAACAAAGTTTGGGCTTCTTAGGAGGTGTTAAGGTCATGTTGAATCTTTTTGGCCATTCCACGAGTAATGGGCCCTTGTCTTGTTATTGGGCTTGGACCCAAGTCATCATCTCTTCTCCCTTCAGAATGAGATCAGCCACATGGGTTCATTTCAAAGATCACTTAGTCAAGTCAATCTCTTATATTCAGAGAAATAAATAAGACATTAGAAAACTTAAAGAAAGGATAAAAAACTCTTAGAAAAATAATTTATTTTTAGATAATCAAACTCATTATTATATATTAAATTTTTTTATTAAAATTTGTATTTATATATTAAATTTTTAATATTAAAATAACCAAGTATGATCATTTAAATCATTCCTTCTAATTTTTACAAAACATTAATAGTATTTAAATGGTGAAAAAATAGCGACAAACCATTTGGTGCGGGTATGAGTAATATAACATTTGATTTGTCATGTTTGAATCACACTTTTCTGCATGACTTTCATATAAATAATTAGTTTCACAAAAAAAAAAAAAAAGCCACAAATTTTGAAAATAATTTAAAAAAACATTTTTTAACCCAAAATATTCACCCAGCTAAATAAATTATTATTTGTCCAGGCGCTTAAGAAAAACTTTTCACTGCCTCTAATATATAACCAGAGCAGTGATCTTGAAGAAACAAAAATAATACATGTTCCGAAATTTTTTTTATTGATTTTGTGTGTATTAATTTAGAGCGCATACTACTTTTTTGGTATATGAGGCACTGTTTTTAAAAAAAAAATTGACACAAGATTAAAGTAGTAAAGATTAGGAAATATATTATTGATGGAAAAAATATTCTGGATGAAATCAGACATCTTTGATACTTAGAAAAACTGAGATAACTATACAATCAAGTGTAAGTTACGTCTAATAATTGGGAAGCAGAAAAGAGAGTTCAGAGAGAAGGGGAAATTATAGCCATGTTTCATAGTTGAAGCCTGGTTTCTGTTGATATTCTAATGTTATGGAACGACCTCTAGCAGCAGGAAGAGGAGGGAAGGGAGCCAGCTTCACATAAATATCATCCTTTACATCATTGGCACTTGTACACAAGAAAATAGATTTGGTTAACCTAAGGTTAGATCCAACACCCTTTTTGTTCTTCCTTGGCACCTTGCAATTCTTCTCACTCTTGGTACACTCCTTGTAGGCTACAAGAAAAGGATCTTCCTGCCATCTAAACCCCTTCTCCTTCTCAGAAGTGCTTCTGCGAGGAGCTTGAAGAGGGCAAGGAGGAAGAGGAATCTTCTTCTCCTCAAATTCCAGCATTCTCCTTGAGTTGCTCCTCAAATGGTTAGGAGCTAAAGGTGGAAATGGGGAATCTAGTTTTTTATTCTTTTCAGAGAAATCATTGTTTGGGGTCTTAGAAACCCCAGGTTTGTCTTCCCATGAAAAGGGTATGCTTCCATGTGAATGAGACTTCCTATGGCTCATAGTACCATCACCAATATGAAAAATGGTTCAAATGAAATGGATTTAAAGCTATTCGTGTGGTTTCTATTCTCTAACGGTTAATGATATCTAAAGGGCAACTAGATAGAGCGTGAAGAGAAAGCGAATTATTGCTTTTAAAATAATTAAAGGAAGCCAACGTGCGTCAAATTAATTTCGGTCTTAGTGTTTTAGTTTTTCATAATTTTGGCAAATCAGGAGTTAAAGAGAGATATTTGTTTGTTACCACTTGCAAGTTGCAACCACAATTCAATTGTTGATTTATTATGGGTAGGTGGAATGACTGGTATTTGAAGTGTATGCATCTTGCCGTTGTCCTTAGGTGTCGTCTGAAAGGTCAAAGGTGCCATCCCATTCAATTTGAAGATAAAGGAAACCTTATCGATCTCTCCCTCTCTTAGGTCATTTTCTTAGAATTTAGCTGTCTTCTGCAATAATATTATACATAATACATAGTGTTTGTTCAGTAGTACGTAATACTAACTCATGCAAAGATTAGCAATAAACAATTACATACTATAAGGATTTATGCTAGTTTCAGTTTTAGCCATATGCAATTACTGATATATAAAGCTTCAGTATATAACACTGCATTATATGAGTACAAAAGCTTCTCAAAAATGTTAATTTGAGAGTTCAAACAATTACTTTAAGGTATTTTTAAGTCACTGTCGTTATTGGTAGGCAACTGCACTATTATGCAGCTTTGGAATCAAAATTATGATCGTTTGAACAAAATGGACAATCATTCAAGCCCAGGTTTTATTTTTGAAATAACACATATTGAAAGGGATTGTTCTGTATTTTCGAAGCATCGTCCAAATCAAAAGTGCGAGTTAGGAATGAAAATAACCTTTTACCTAATGAAAGTGATAAATAATTGAATGGCAGACAATATTTTAGAGTCAATTGTAAGAAAGGAAGTTAATAGAAAAGATTGATAAAGTGGTCAAAAACCTGCTATACTCTTTTATGGTATTGTTGGGAAGTTTTGGTGTTAAATTTGGAAACACAATAATTGAAAGAAAAACCTGGCTCACCTGTTTTTATTGGATCGTGTGAAATATGAAAGTAAAGCTTAGAAGAGTGGGAAAATTAACTTAATATACTTAAACTTTTACTTAAGCTACCCATTTATAGTCCTTCAGATGAAGACTAAAAACATATCGATAATCAATGATTGCTTAAAGTGAATGGTTTACCTGCCAAATAAATTTCAGCACTTTACACATTCTATCAAATGCTATATATATTTATGATATGACTGACTAATTTAGTTTATGGATTTTATACCATTAAGTTATTTATTATAATAATTGAATTACTTTTTTAATTAATATAATTCCTTTACAACATGTTTTTTTTACGTTAAATATATTTTTTTGTCTTTAAATTATTTTTAAAAAATTGGTTTTGTTTGTCATGTAAAAAATATTCTATAAACTGCTGTTGAAAAGTATGTTTTACATAAAATATATATATAAAAAAACATATTTAAACTTTTTTTTTATTTCTAGTTAACCGTTACTTTGCAACGTAAAGATTTTAGTTTTAATTTTGCAAACCTCATCATGTCATATAAATTTTGTATAAATTTATAAAATGCCAAGATTGATAACTTGAGTGGCTAATAATTGAAAATTACTTGCATTTCAAATTATCCCAAACTTCATTCTATCTAGTGAATCATTATTATTTTAAGTACATTTTTCTCCACTCCAAAAAAAATAATAATATTGTTTATGAGAAATTGTTAGTAATATGTTTTATTATCAATTTTTATTATTGAATAAACATTATCAGAAGCTATAAAGTTATGAGTAAAACTCCTTGAATGAAAAGAAAAACGTCATTTCTAATAAATTTAATCAATAACAAATAAGTATTATAATATGATGGCAACATATTTTTTATAAGCTTCATTAATTTCATTAGAAACATAACCGAAAATTTTCTGGTGCTATTATCAAATATTGTACTCATAATATCATTGGGACAACAAGTGCATGAGTGAAAATAAAAAGGAACAAATTTTGATATGATTGGCAAATTATTTATCAACTTTGAAAATTTTGATATGATTGGCAAATTATTTATCAACTTTGAAATGTCGTTAAAATATCAAAGTTCATAATGAAATAGTGAAATGTCTGATAAAGAAATATATTTTTTTCCTATTTGGATGCTAGAAAGGATTATAAATTAATAAATAATATTATGAAAGCAGTATATATTAATCATAAAATGGAATTTAACTTATAAATATTTAATTATTATTTGGATTTTTCTAAATACAAATTACCTGTCCTTTTTTTATCTTAAAGACATTATCATTTTTTTAATATTCAAAACTAAAATGTGAAACACCAATTTCCCATTTCATCAATTTGAGGGGGGAATTACTTTTTTAGTGGATCTGTTCAAATTTTATCGTCCTCTTTCTTAAATTTCACTCATTAAATTTTTTTTTTCAATTTTGTCTTTTGTTTTCATTTTTCCTAAATATACCCATTAAAAAAAAATCTTTACAGCCTAAGTGATGTGACAACCACAATATGATGCTTGAAAAGTTTTGGTAGCGGATACTTTACGACATACCACATAAGTTTTTTTAAAATATAATATATGATTAAGAATGGCAACTTTAAATCTTATTTCTAGCAATTAATTGGTAGTTTAATAATAGATTAATATATCCAACAAATATTAAATGTGCATAGAATAAATTTGTATTTTTTTATATTTTAAATTAACTTTTTATCTAATTGACGTGAGACTTGTAATAAATATATATATATATATATATATATATATATATTATTAAATAATTAAAAATGTGATAAACATATATCTAAAAATATATTAAATGTTACTAAAATAAAAAAAATATGAATATATTGTCATCATAAAAATATTATAAAAATATTATTATTTTATAACGTATATATTTTATTGATGAGTATCAGTAAAAAGTATTTTAATTCGATATGAATATATATCAAACACAAATATATGTTTGAAATATCAATACATCAGAGAGGTGAAGTATAATTAAGTTTCAAATATTTGGATTATATTTTTTTCTTTAACTAAATTATAATTTATTATTTAATTTAAATTTTCTCGTAATGTTAAATTCATAAACCCTCAAAAGCTTATAACGTATTTTAAATAATGAGATCATGTTAGTTTATTGTTAAAAATGAAAGGTATAAATATAAAGTTTATGAAGGAGTCTTATTACTTAAAGTACATATTATTTCTTTAATATTTATTCTTTGAGTTTTTTTTTTTTCCTTTTTCCTTAGAGCTTTAACTATTGGATTATCTTTTTGAAGATAAAAAAGTATCTAAGTAATTACAATGGCAAGATTTTTAATTTTAATAGAATAATTTGTTTTCAAAGAGTAAAATAATTTTTACTATTTTTTTTTATTTTCTTTATTTTGTGATGCATGCGGTTTAGTATAAGAAAGTTAGGAGGGTGTTGCTTGTTAAATTTTAAGGACTTTGCTCGTCTGATTTGATGAGATTGAGTAAATAATTGGTGGTTATACTCTTTAGTATATGAGTGAGTAAAAGATCATGATATTTGATAAAAATGGAGTTTAGTAGTAAGGGTTTTGACAAGTAAAATTCTAAGTGAGGAGATTCTTGAGTCACTTTGGAGTTAAGAATTTAAGTTTATGTCATTTAAGATTTAGTTAGCTTTTTATCTTGTTGAAACTTGATGTGTAAATATGCAATGAAGTGTGAGCTTGATTTAATGGATTGATTCATTGATCATTTGAGCAAATTGATATCCAGAATAAGTTAATTAAACATGTTTTTCAAACAGTTACAAGTATTAGGATAACAATTTAGTCATTTGGAAATGACTTGATACACACAGATCAAGAATCAAAGCTATTGGTGTTCTGGTATGGCACTAAGTGGCTAGTTTAGGCGCTGGGCATTGCGAAGATAATGAGTTCTCTACGTTCTTAATGCCGAGGGAGCACTCTGGGTCGTTGAGCGTTGTGCTCTTTGTTTGAGGGGCGTTGAGCGCCACTTCTCTGCTAGGGGATTGGATATCTGTTTCTCTTAATTTGTTGAGTGAGTGACTTGTTCGTTGGGCGCCAATCTAGTATTAGACATTTGTTTTGGGTTTTCCTTCAATAAATTCTGGTTATTGATATGGTATTAATGTTTAACATAATTCCATGGATCTCGGGGTGAGACTTCATGGTGGCGTTCAATAGTATAATGTATTGATATAGGGACTCAATCTTAGACGTTATCCTAACACTCCAATAATAATTCCATCTCAAGTAGATAAGGGGATGTGGTGGAGAGTAGTAGGAGGTTCTAGTTTATTATTTGATTCTTTGGTCATAGGTGGACGGATTAACCTCGTGTAATAGCTTAAATGGGCACGATGTTTCACCACTAGAGTGCAAAACTTGCATAGTCTAACATCACTATACATATCTGAATGGTCAAGTGTAAGAGTTATGGATTTGTTTATGTTTTGGTTAAATTGGGGATGTAATTATTATGTATGGTTGAACATTTGAATTAAATTAAGGATGTAATTAGTTTATCTTTTTGTTTTGCTTATATGTTTGCTTGTGTTTATCTTTTGTAATGATTACCTAGTTAGTATGAGTAGAAAATAATGTTTCAGTAAAGGAAGTGTATAAATAAAAGGGTTAAATATGTTTTTAGTCCCTGTATTTTGGGGCGATTTTGGTTTTAGTCCCTCTTTCAAACTAAGGTACAATTTAGTCCTTCAACTTTAGAAAACTCTTGTTTTAGTCCTTTTTACCAAATTTTTTTAACTTTATTTGTTGTTTCAAGCACGTTTTATTATAGCATTTAGATTGTTTACATTGTTTGACACATTTTTGTTTCAATGTTAACTGAGAAACGTGTTTGAAACAATAAATAAAGTTAAAAAAATTTGGTAAAAAGGACTAAAACAAGAGTTTTCTAAAGTTAAAGGACTAAATTGTACCTTAGTTTGAAAGAGGAACTAAAACAAAAATCGTCCCAAAATATAAGGACTAAAAACATATTTAACCCTAAATAAAAGATTAATTTTTATATATTTTTAAAGTTTTGAAAAACTATTTTAAAACAGTTCGTCTATATATAAATATTCTTAATTTTAAAAACTCGTTTGTATATAAAGTTTGGTGTTATAATTAAGTTTAGATAATTTTAATATATTTATTTTTTTTAAATTAATTGTTTTTTTATTGAATATATGATATTTTCATAATAATGTTAACTTTTTTAAAATAGAATGTTATCAAAATGCTTAAAAAATTCGCATAAATAAAATTTTAAAATAACTTCTCTAAAAATTATTAATTCTACCATATATGATAAAATAAGTTATGGTTAAATAGTATTATAAAACTTAATTAGTATATTTAAATTAAATTTAATACTCTATATATTTTCACGTTCAGAACTAATTTAACTAAACCAAAGTCTGTTTCTTATAACTTAACTGCAGAATACTATGATATATAAACTAAATGAAGTTATTTTTGAAAAATAAGAAGGTTTTATTACGTTTTCCCCTCTGAAAATTAAGTTTATTTCATTTTGATGTACTAAAATCTAAAGTCATTTTAATCCTTCAAATTTGTAAAGAATACTTAAACATTAAATTTGATGAACCAAAACAACTTTAAAAAATTCATTTAATTTTATCAATTTTATAGTAAAGGACAGTAATACTTTCACAAATTTTAAAAACCTAATATATATATATATATATACCGAGTTTCAATAGACAAAAATACTCTTATATCATAAATTCTAGTTTGAAGGTTAAGGATATTTTAATAATTTTCATTCTCAAAATAAAAAAAAATAAAAAAAGAAACATCTCAAACCCTTACCCACCTCTCTCATTCCTCTCAATCCTTTCTTTTTCATCTCTTTTACTCCAACCTTTTCTGTGTCATCCCTACTCTAGCTTCAATTGAAAAAAAATCAGAAACACTTGCCTTATTTTAATAATTTTCATTCTCAAAATTAAAAAAAGAAACCCACCTCCTTCATTTCTCTCAACCCTTTCTCTTTCATCTCTCTCACTCAAACATTTTCTCTGTCATCTCTACACTAGCCCTAACGAAAAAAGCACTCATTATTAAATAAAATGGTTAGAGAAAAAATATACTTACATAAATAAAAAAAATTAAAGCACCTAATTTTTTATTTATATAATTTTAAATAAAATTTCAAGATTTAGAATTTTTATTGTTTGATTTTATCGTTGAGAATTTTATTGTATTTTGATTTTTTTTTCTTTAGTAAAGGAAAACAAGTTAATGAATTTCTACCAAAAAAATTAAATGGCCACGAAGCAATGTTATGTAGTAGTCTCAGAATGTAAAGGAAGGATGCTCATAAGTCTTGGTGTAAGTTGTGCCAGTCGGCTGTAATATATATAGTGAAGATAACGAAATTAAAGAAATTTTGAATGAACTTTTTTCGGAAGGTGAATATCTCAATGACTCAACTCTTTACAAAGGGTTTGTGGTTTCTTTTTTTATTTTTTTTTTTAATTTTGAGAATGAAAATTATTAAAATACCCTTAACCTTAAAACTTAGAATTCATGATACATTAGGATATTTTTGTCTACTGAAACCCGGTACACATTGCTAAAATATAACAACTGAAAAACAAAACAGGCGTACGTAAGTTAGCAAACGCTATATATATAGGGTTTGCTTGCTAACTTACTTACGCCTGTTTTTCAGTTGGTACATTTTAGCAATGTGTACCGGGTTTCAGTAGACAAAAATATCCTTATATCATGAATTCTAAGTTTTAAGGTTGAGGATATTTTAATCATTTTCATTCTCACAATTAAAAAAAATAAAAAAAGAAACCCCCCAAACCCTTATCCACCTTTCTCATTCCTCTCAACCCTTTCTCTTTCATCTTTTTTACTTCAACCTTTTCTCTGTCATCCCTGCTCTAGCTCCAATTAAAAAAAAATCAGAAAGACTTGCCTTATTTTAATAATTTTCATTCTCAAAACTTAAAAAAAAAAACACAAACTCTTACTCACCTCCTACATTCCTCTCAACCCTTTCTCCTTCATCTCTCTCACTCAAACATTTTCTCCGTCATCTTTGCACTAGCCCTAACTAAAAAAACACTCATTATTAAATAAAATGGTTAGAGAAAAAAAATACTTACATAAATAAAAAAATTAAAGCACCTAATTTTTTCTTTATATAATTATAAATAAAATTTCAAGATTTAGAATTTTTATTGTTTGATTTTATAATTGAGAATTTTATTGTATTTTGATTTGTTTTTTTCTTTAGTAAAGGAAAACAAGTTAATGAATTTCTACCAAAAAAATTAAATGGCCACGAAGCAATGTTATGTAGTAGTCTCAGAATGTAA